>NC_091764.1:103048509-103329900 GCF_029378745.1 Bos indicus | reverse complement strand
CGTGTATGTGTGAGATTTGGGGTGTCACTTTATCCAGCAGCAGAGCAGAGTCTCTTCTGATGGATACAAAGGAGAAAGAAGACTTGAAAAGAAGACAGAATCTGTCACATGAAGCAGGTACTTTCCTGGATCTCCCCATCCTTCTGTGTCTTCATCCCAAGATGCTCCCTCAGGTCTCACCTTGTTTCCTCTGTTCGATGTGGTTGTTTCTGTCACCATTTCTGATTTATCAACAATTAGATGCAAGTCCTATCTAACTGCACCCGCCCTTGGTACATCTCCTGTTCCCTTTACATCACTCTGTGCTGACAGTCAGGCTCAGTTTCCCGAATTTGTCTCTTAGCATCTTGACCTTCATCCTTAAACAGCTCTTCTTTCCTCTGAGTTAGTCAGTTCATCATCTTTGATCCTGTTTTTACCTTCCACCAATCCTGTACTAATGAAAAAGCAGCATGTACTTTCTAAGCCCCCTAATTTTTTCTTGATTTCTTGAACAAATTTGATTCCTGGATTTAGTGCTTCATGCACTTGATAAACTACTTCACATCTGGCTAAGAAATTATTTTGCTGAATATTTTTTTCTTCAACTCAAGAAAATGGCTGTTTCAAAACCTATATCCTTGTGAGCACAGCCCTAGGGCTTCCCTCATGGGACTTGAAAGGGGCTGGTGTAAGGAGAGGCTGTGAAAGTGAAGTTTCATTAGCTTCATGATTAATCCACCTCTGCTCAGAGTTGATGTAATGACCAACTCCAGAGCTATTGAGCTCCTGTGGGTGGTCATTCCTAAGCCTTTAAACCCAAGATTAGTGCCACTGGGATGGCCCTCATAGTTCAAAGGCTGAGTGGTTGCTCAGACTTGAACTCTATGAACTGATGCTCTATTACACATGGAGCTTCCATGCAGCTGAGACCAGCTTAAGAACACTGGAAACACAGCAAAATGTGTTCCTCCTTTAACATCTAAAAGTCTGTGAACAGATTCTCTTTTCTTTATCATTGAATCTGTCCTCATCTGGGCATGCTACCAAGGCTCCTATAGGCTGCAGGCATCTGCTGAGGCCCTGCCAAGACCCAGAATTGGAGTGAGGCCTGTTCCTGTGTATAAGCTCTGTATTTCAACTCTCTATAAGTTAATGGATGCTCAGTTCAGTTCAGTTCAGTCGCTCAGTCGTGTCCAACTCTTTGCAGCCCCATGAATCACAGCACGCCAGGTCTCTCTGCCCATCACCAACTCCCGGAGTTCACTTAAACTCATGTGCATCGAGTCAGTGATGCCATCCAGCCATCTCATCCTCTGTCGTCCCCTTCTCCTCCTGCACCCAATCCCTCCCAGCATCAGTCTTTTCCAATGAGTCAACTCTTTGCATGAGGTGGCCAAAGCTGAAACTGGAGTTTCAGTTTTAGCATCATTCCTTCCAATGAACACCCAGGACTGATCTCCTTTAGAATGGACTGGTTGGATCTCCTTGCAGTCCAAGGGACTTTCAAGTGTCTTCTCCAACACCACAGTTCAAAAGCATCAATTCTTCGGTGCTCAGCTTGCTTCACAGTCCAACTCTCACATACATACATGACCACTGGAAAAACCATAGCCTTGACTAATAGATGCTCAGCTAATGTTTATTGAATGACTGAATGGTACTATGCTAGACTTTTAAAAAAAAGTATCTTAAGTATAAAGAACTAGTTTTGAGGACATCATTTAGCTAATTGATACCTTTGTTTTAAAGGCAAATGCTTTCAGCAATTAACACGGCAAAATCTGATTTTCAAAAAGAAGGTGCATATCACCACCAGATATGTCACAATGAACTCTGCAAATCTCTATCTCTAAGGATACACAAGACAAACACAACACGCTCATATGTGGCCTTCTTTTTACGTTCTTAATCAGAAACCACAGACAGAGGAGACAGGGTATTGGGATGATTTATCATTTGGCAGTTTTTCAATTAAAAACCACACAGGATATTCACAGGATGAAAATTTTGCAATTAGAAAAGTACAGCTGCACCACCTATATGATATAAGGAAGGAGATGAGGTGCAGAAAGAGTTCTTTGGCGTATAATACAGACAGACTAATTTAGTTTTTCAATCTTTGTGAAAGGAGAGTCCTCTGGGGCTGATCTTGAAAGGATACTGTAGAGACCAGGACAACCTTGACTGTTCTGTACATACAGTTAGAACTGTGAACTGATGATTTTGGATAATGGTGTGCTTTGATTTTTTTCCTCTTTACTTTTTGTAAATCTACTGTAGGTTTTTACATTTTATTGCCACTTGGTTCACATAAAATATCTTATAGACTCAATAGTCTCTATTACACTGATAAACAAATTAATTTCAATCACATACAATCCTCTCCCTACACTTTCTGTTTTTGATGTCAGAATATACTCTCTTTGTATTGTATATCACTAACAAATATTTTTCTCTATTCTTATTTTAATACTTCCCCTAGACTAGAGCTAACTGGTAACACACTACTATATTCAGTTGTTAGAGTATTCTGTATTGGATTATACATTTACATTTGCAAGTCTATTGTAAATATTTCACTCTCTTTTATGTAATAATTAACATCCTTCATTTAGCTTGAAGAACTCCCTTCAGGAATCTTGGTAAGACCAAACCTGTGTTGGTGAGCTCCCCTCAACTGTTGTTTGTTTGGGAAAGTCTATATCTCGTCTTCATTTCTGAAAGACAACCTTCCTGAGAAAAGTATTCTTGACTGGCAGGTTTACTTTCATCAGTTTGAATATATCATCCCTTTCCTCCTGGCTTGACAGGTTTCTTCTCAGAAGTCCACTGATAATTCTTTTTTTTTTTTTTTTTTTTATTTTTTAAAAACTTTACATAATTGTATTAGTTTTGCCATATATCAAAATGAATCCATCACAGGGGAATTCCTTTTTTGTGAGCATTTGCTTTTCTCTCAATGCTTCTAAATTCTCTCTTTGTCTTGATTATAAACAATGTGTCTTGGAGACGATCATTTTGAGTGAACTCTGAGGGGTGACCTGTTAGCTACATGAACTTGGAGGCCTAAGTCTCATCAGATGTGTAACTTTTCTGGTATTATTTCTTTAAGTACAATCTCTGTCCCTTTCTCCCTGTCTCCTCCTTCTGGGACTCCAGTAATGTGCAGGTTGTTACTGTGAATGCTATCCCAAAGTTCGCAACAGGTTCTTTCACACCTTTTCATTCTTTTTGCTTCTTTGTCCTCTGGCTGACTAATTTCAATTTTCTTGTCTCTTGTGCCCTCAAAGATTTTTCTGCTGTTGCTGATGCTCTCTGTAGCATTTTTTTATTTTCTTGCATTTCATTCATTGTAATCTTAAGCAACAGAATTTCTATTTGGTTCCTTCTCTTTTTGTGCCCTCATTGCACAGCTTGAGGGATCTCTGTTTTTGCCTCATTGCACAGTTGCCTGACCAGGATAGAATACAGGCACAGCAGTGAAAACATCGAATCCTAACCACTAAAACATCAGCAAACTCCTGTTTGCTTCCATTTTTATGATTTCAGTCTCTGTACAGAAAAAAAAAAAAAACTGAGTTTATTCTGCAGAGCAACTCAGAGCCTCGGCACAACTACTCTGTGCTCTAGGACCTGCAAACTTGCTCATTGGAGCCGGCCATGCTACAAGTACTGAAGCCTGTGCACCTAGAGTCTGTGCTCCACAACAGGAGAAGCCCCCACACAGTGAGGCTGCTGTCCACAAAGAAGAGTAGTGCCTGCTTGCCACAACTAGAGAAAGCCCCATGTGTGTCAACAAAGACCCATGTGAAACCAAAAATTGAAACCGATAATAATAATAATAAATAATAATTTTTTAATCTTCATTTTCTTCACATACTCTTTTCCCTGGATCTGATTCGTTATCTGCATTTTTTGGAGCTCCCTGAGCTTCTTGGTGGGTTATACTTTTATTTATTTCATCATATGTCATTTATTTCATCACTTCCAGTGGTAAATAGCATGTGAGCTGCCTGGGGAAGACCTGGGCAATTCCCATCCACAAGCACAGCCTCGAGAACTATGAAGACTGCAAGCGTGACTGTAGGTCGGAGCCCCTGGACACCATGCAGAGCCATCAGCCAGGAACTGGGTGGGTTCAACTCACAACCATGGCCATCACTCTCAGGTCTTATATTAGTTCAGCAGCCTCTCCACATGTCCACAATGGATTTGGGGGGAGGGGGCTGTTTTGAAATATAATCTTTACTTGGCCACTCCTACTTGACAGCTCTCTGTACCCTGAAGAATCACTGCTAGATCACATTTTACATTTCTCAGTAGTAACACAGATTAATGCAATCTTGAAACAGTACGGTCTCAGAGGAAGCCATTAGTCTCTAATACCTTCCTTTAAGAATTCAGTCATATCAGACCCCGCCCATCCACATCTTTGAAATGTAAATAGACAAACGTACCTGATTTCCCCATTCTATCCCCTTCTTCTGGTATCCCCTCTGTCTAGGTCTCACTTTCTTGCCCCTCTTGTACATTGTGGATGCAGGGTGTGGGTGAGCACCAATTTGCCATCATCAACTAGAGAGAGATAGGAGCTGATATAATTTTGCTCAGAAGGATAGATAATTGGACAGACAAGAAATGGCAATGTTCTGAAGAAATAGTAGGCAGGGATTGGGAAGAATGGATTCATAAGGATTTGATAACCAACTAGACATGGGAGAAGAGCAAGAAGGAATCTTTATCTGTTGAGGAATAAACAGATAAAAGTAACCTAGGGAAAGAGAGATGAAAAGGGCAACGGTAGTTACCCAGAGTTAGAGTTTTCATTGACCCATGAACACTTAAGCAGGATAAGAAAAGCTGTATCCATTCTTTCCCACCAGCAGATTCCCGCTTTGAAACCCACACCCAAGTCTGGTGCCCAAGAATAGGTTAAAAACAGGTGATGTGACATCTCAGGAAGAACATACAGGAATGTTCAGGATTGAGTTTTTTCCATGAGTTTGTGAAATGAAAATATCTCCTGCCATATCAATAAATGAGAAATGTCACAGCCATCAACGATTTCTGGTCTCCAGTTGTGAATGAGCGCTCCCAAAACTGGTCCAGGGGATGCTGCCACCCCCCATGGTGATGGCTGAGGATCTGGGGGATGCAAGAAGAAGCAGCCCATTTGCTTCTCCTTAAGGTGAACCGGGAAACAAGGCTGGCCCCAGATAGCTGAGCTGCATATGGAAGGAATGAATCCAGTGAGACCAGAGGCTTGCATCTTCCCATATATCAGATCAGATCAGTTGCTCAGTCGTGTCCGACTCTTTGTGACCCCATGAATCGCAGCATGCCAGGCCTCCCCTGTCCATCACCAACTCCCGGAGTTCACTCAGACTCACGTCCATCAAGTCAGTGATGCCATCCAGCCATCTCATCCTCTGTCGTCCCCTTCTCCTCCTGCCCCCAATCCCTCCCAGCATCAGAGTCTTTTCCAATGAGTCAACTCTTCGCATCAGGTGGCCAAAATACTGGAGTTTCAGCTTTAGCATCATTCCTTCCAAAGAACACCCAGGGCTGATCTCCTTCAGAATGGACTGGTTGGATCTCCTTGCAGTCCAAGGGATTCTCAAGAGTCTTCTCCAACACCACAGTTCAAAAGCATCAATTCTTCGGTGCTCAGCCTTCTTCACAGTCCAACTCTCACATCCATACATGACCACAGGAAAAACCATAGCTTTGACTAGACGAACCTTTGTTGGCAAAGTAATGTCTCTGCTTTTGAATATGCTATCTAGGTTGGTCATAACTTTCCTTCCAAGGAGTAAGCGTCTTTTAATTTCATGGCTGCAGTCACCATCTGTAGTGATTTTGGAGCCCAATAAAATAAAGTCTGACACTGTTTCCACTCTTTCCCCATCTATTTCCCATGAAGTGGTGGGACTGGATGCCATGATCTCTTCGTTTTCTGAATGTTGAGCTTTAAGGCAACTTTTTCACTCTCCACTTTCACTTTCATCAAGAGGCTTTTGAATTCCTCTTCACTTTCTGCCATAAGGGTGGTGTCATCTGCATATCTGAGGTGATTGATATTTCTCTCCCAGCAATCTTGATTCCAGCTTGTGTTTCTTCCAGTCCAGCGTTATAGAACGCTACATTCCCTTAACTTGGTACTTGATCTTTGATGTTCAGATTCCCTGCTCCCTTTGTTGCAAACTGGTATACAGCCTGACTTCCCCTGCTGCCTCTTTGGAGCAGTTTTCTCAAAGCTACTGAGATGCTATATCTTCAGGGCTTCAAGTCTTAAGCATTCCACCAAATAAAATAACTCTACCAGGTTCTGACTATACCTTTTGGTCAACAAAAATCATCTTGCTAGGAAGGAGGGTGTGAATGTGGACCAAGTTTAGATACTTTTTCTAAGCAAGTGGTCGCCCTGGAACATCTCTGTGATCCCGGACGAAATCATGCCCCTCATTAGCCCTAGAAGAAGGTGAGAAAACAGGGCAGATGCACTCATCGTGTATTTCCTTTGAGGAAAATGGTGTTGAGGACCAAATCCTCTAAAAAGCATTTGAATGGAACATGGTGAAAGTGAAAGTGAAGTCGCTCAGTCGTGTCGACTCTTTGCGACCCATGGACTGTAGCCTACCACTTCCTCTGCCCATGGATTTTCCAGGCAGTAGTCTGGAGTGGATTGCCATTTCCTTCTCCAGGGGATCTTTCCCAATCCAGGGAGAGAACCTGGGTCTCCTGCATTGTAGACAGACACTAACTGTCGAGCCAATGGAACGTAGGTAATTACTAACAAACCAAAAAAAAAAAAAAATAAATAATTACTTTATTTAGAATATTTCACTTTGAGCAATTTCCCCATATAACACAATCAGAGGTCAGCACTATTCTATTGAGATACAGGCAATTAGAATATCTGCAGCATGATCTTGTATTTAATACATCATGGAAAAGTCACTGTGGATGTTCCCAGGGCACTTAGTTCAGCATCATCCATACCCAGGGTCCCCTTTCTCCCCCTGGAGCAGCCAGGGGCTCTCTCCTCCTTCCCCAGGATCAGCTTCTCTCTGTAAAGACGCTTTAGATAAGAGCCTGAAAGAGGAAAGAGAGGTATGATTTAGAACAGAGACAAGGGGGCCAGACAGTGAGTAGGAAGCAAGGTTAAGCAAGTGGTGATGAAAAAGCATCCCTGGAACCAGGGGTGGTCAGGGAGGCTCAGACTATTTCATATCAGCTACCAGTGAGGATGGATCCCAGCTGTCCTCTCAGGGTCCCAGTCCATTTACTCTCTGGGGCCTCAGCTCATGTGGAAACCCTGCATCACAGGAGACCTGTGCTCACACAGGAGCTCTGAGAAGACCTGCCTCCAGGCAGTGAAGTGCTAGTAATTCAGTTGGTGTCTGACTCTTTGCAACCCTATGAACTGTAGCCTGCCAGGCTCCTCTGTCCATGGGATTCTCCAGGCAAGAATACTGGAGTGGGTAGCCATTCATTTCTCCAGGTGATCTTCCTGCTCGAGGGATCAAACCCGGTCTACTGAATTGCAGGCAGATTCTTTACAACTGAGCCACCAGGGAAGCCCATCAAATGCATGAGATTACCCATGTTTTTGAAACTGTGAGAGGTTTGGCTTTGAAGAGCTCAAATTCACCCTTTCCTGGACAGAGACCAGAGATTACAGGGATCAGCTAATCCCCACTCCCTGTCTGAGACCTCATCCCATCTTCTTTCTTTGGGAGCACTTCCTCCCTTGGTCCCTGAGAGGCAGGAGGAGCCACAGGCACTGGTACCTCTTCGCATCATTGTAATCCTAACCAGGGGCATCAGTCCTTTGATCTGGCACTTCTGAGGGCAGAGCAGGGATCAGATGAAACCACAGTAAGGGGGTTGATCTGGGAAATACCTAAGATCCCTTCTGACCCAGAGTTTCTGAGATGCTAAATAGAGGCACCAGTCACTCCTTGTTTCAAAGATTTTTTTCTCTGAGACCATGTTTCATTTTGATGTGTCCATAAACCAAAACATGATTTTAAATATCTTAATATTTCCTGATTGAAAATATATATCTCAAAGCAACTCTCCCCACCATTGAGCATTATTAAGAATTTTGACAAACTATGCTTACACGATGTTATTTTTGAAACCAGTGTGTGTCACTTGTGATTCTTACACAGAGAGCCCAGCCCCAAATGTGCGACATCACAGAACAGCCAGAGAGGAGAAGGACAGACCAGATCGGACACAAGTGATCACTCTGGTCCATCAAAGGAAGACTGTAAAGAAAGACTTCCCTTACATCTCCTCTCTATGAGGAGGGGAAACTCTCCTCTGCAACACTCAGCTGAAGCAGGTCAGCCTCTTATTACCTGGAGCAGATCTGGAGTCAATTTTGTCCTCACCTTCTGACAGGAAGTCTAAAGTGGAGGACAAACATCACACAACCACAGAATGACCCTCCCACACCCCATGGGACCAGTCGATTAAGTCTTCGAAGAGGATGGGTCTGGCTCTTGCAGTGTAGACAGAGGCTGGGGCTCACGGGGCTGTGAGGAGGCCATCCTGTCACTTTGAGAGCTGCCTATGTGAGCCTGGGGAAGGTGTGGAGTCTGCAGATGCTGAGAAAATGCGCACACCCAGTGGGTGTGACAACCAGAGGTCCCAGGAGGGCAGGCAGAGACACCCACCTGGGCTGCCCAGAAGACCCTCCTTCTGAGTCACAAGGTGATCAAGCTCCTCATACACGGCTTCAGCAAGAGCATCTTCATAGCTGGATAAGGCTGAGAGATGCCCCAGCAGGTCAGAGATGCTGCCCCAGACACCCTGATATAGCAGGCTGAGAGATCCCCTAGCAGGTCAGAGGTGCCGCCGCAGACATCCCGGTCCAGCAGGCCCATGCTTTATCTCCCCCGATGTTCACACAGAGGCTGCCTGGACCTCAGGATCATCTCTCACCCCCCGTGCACCATGTCAGCACCTTCTCTCCTGGTCTGACCTGAATTCACAGCTCAGCCCCGACTCTCTGGTCTTGTAGGAGAGGCTATGACTTATAAAAGTTCACGCCCCAGTCCTAAGAACCTCTGTCTTCTCACCCCCTTAGAGCTCAGCACGGAGCACACGGAGTTCTTCAGACTCACAACACAGATGTGGCCTAGGTTCCCCTCCTCACACCTGCCCATCTCCTGCCTCCACACACTCTCCCTGGTCACTGGTTCCCCCGGAAGCCCACCTCTGCACTTTGCTCTCCATCTGAACACCTGAGTCAACCAGGATGATGAGGACCAGGAAGAGAAGGGACACCAGGATGAGGCAGAGGACCCCAGGCAAGGAGAAGATGTCAGGGAGAGGACTTGAAACTGGTCTGGACCCCTAAAGAGAACAAGGCAACAGGGGTGGGAGAAGGTCCTGGGCACAGAGAAACCCCTTGTGCCAGCATTTCCAGGGGCTCCAGACAATGGCATCCCAGCCTCAGACACAAGTGCACTGACAGTGACCTGGCTCCCCCAGGTCTCATCCTGAGATGGGTCAACCACTCCGGCCAGTGTGGCCCTGAGGCAGAGGCTGGGGATTGTCAGGGAGTTGCCCTGCTGAGACAGCCTCTGAGGACCTGGCTCATCCCCTCTCCTTGGGCTTCAGGAGACAGAGCATCAAACAATCTTGGGACCCGCACCTCACTGAAGAGGAGCAACACTCAGAGGCAGGTGGAGAACCTTAGATTCTACAACACAGGAACCAGTCTCCCTTGGGCCCCAGTCATGAGAAAAATGCTAGCCCCAGGAACCAAGGCAGAGGAGTTCCCCAACATAACGCCCCAGGCTCCTCCCCAACAGCCAGGGCTCCTCAGGCTCTTTCCTCTCCTGAGCTGTCAGAGGGCCCACAGAACAGGTCCCAGACTTGAGTATTCTCTCCTGCCCATGGTATTCACAGTACCTACGGCAGTTGGGGGGCAATGTTTTCCTTACACCTAAAGAGAAAAACAGCAGTGTGTGAGGAAAAGAAATTGGCCAGAAAGCAGGGCAAACCATTTTTTCCCTCCTGAGCCTGAATCAGACTCAGTCTCCACAACACCAGTGTCCCGTCCTCCAGCTCCCCGTCCTAGATCAGAGCCCCAGGACCTGGACACTGTCTAAATACAAACTCCCCACCACGCCTGGCCCAGCCCAGTGCCCCCGCAGTGCCCCAGCTCACCCAGGGTGGACCCCGAACCCCTCACTCACCAGAGCACCTCACACCAGCATCCTCCTCGTGCTTGCAGTCGCTCTGCCCCCAGGGCTCCGCAGCACAGTCCCACAGGGAGGACTCCCGGCCCCTGCACCGCACCTCGTCCAGCCAGATGCTCCCATTTCCAGGGCCAAACGCCGCAGCCCACACAGCTTCCAGGGCCTGGCCACAGCAGCTGCTGACACACCACCTCAGCCTTTGCCAGGCTCCAGGAGTCCATCGCACACAGTGCCCCCAGGAGCCACTCTATGCCAGACCCTCCAACCCGTCCTGAGCACCTTTGCTGTCTCCTCCCCTGAGCGGAGCTTCTCTCTGTCTGAAACGGCAGTCAGCCCCTCCTGTGACTGCCCTGGTGGGAGGAAGGAGCCCCCTGGGAGCCACAGGGGAGGGGGCGGGGGCTGACATACCTGTGCATGGGGCAGCAGTTGGACAGCTCTTGGGTCTTCTTTCCTGCAAACAAGAAGGAACACTGGATCAGGAACAGCTGGGGGTGATCCCCAGATAGGATTATCTAAGGTCCTTGGGTCAGTGGCAAATGACACATGGAAAACAGGCTCATTCATTAACTCCTGGGCTGGAAACTTTCACCTGCATCTGATCACAGCTGAAATTATTTAAATATTTACTTGTTAATCAGTCTTCACACCCCACAGCACAATTAAACACAGACATCTACAAATGTACACATCAGTTCAGTTCAGTTCAGTCACTCAGTCGTGTCCGACTCTGTGACCCCATGAATCGCAGCATGCCAGGCCTCCCTGTCCATCACCAACTCCCAGAGTTCACTCAGACTCACGTCCATCGAGTCAGTGATGCCATCCAGCCATCTCATCCTCTGTCGTCCCCCTTCTTCTCCTGCCCCCCAATCCCTCCCAGCATCAGAGTCTTTTCCAATGAGTCAACTTCTTCGCATGAGGTGGCCAAACTCTTAATGAAAGTTCCATTAGAAGAAGGACCTTGTATATCTTATATGTGCCATGTTTTCTGCCATTAGGACAGTGCCTGCACATTGTATGCACTCATTCAACAAATATGTATGGAAAACCTTTTTCTAATACCTAGATAAGGGCTTCATAAATAGTTATTGAGGTGAATGAATAGATGAATAAAATTCAGTAAATAAAAACTTTAATTCACACTAATCAGTGAAATAGTAAACCAAATATAAGTGAATGGTAATAGTCTATGATAATATCTCATATTAAAAAATAATCAGTCCAGAAGAACCGAGTTAATTTATACTCAAAATCTCATATACATAATTTTAATGGAAAGTTATTAGATAGATTATAAACTACTCTTACCTATATTCAGTTGTGACAAATGGCAAGTGAAGACATACTGTTGTAAAAGGAAAACTCTCTTTTCTAAATTTATTTTTAATTTGGACAATAATTGAATCTACAATGCAAGTGTTGGTTATCGAGTGTGTGATATGTGTGATAGTTGCTCAGTCGTGTACTGACTGTTTGTGACCTATGGAATGCAAGCCCGCCGGGCTACACTGTCCATAGGAGTTTTCCAGGTCAAAGAATACTGGAGTAGAATTGCTATTCCCTTTCTCCACTGGATCTTATCCCTATTCAGGAATCGAACCAGGTCTCCTGCACTGCAGTCAGTTTCTTTGCTGTCTGAGCCACCGGAAAAGTCCATAGTGTTGGTTAGGAATCTCTTAAAAGGAAATATACAGAAAGAGTTAGTAGAATTCTAAGAAGATATATGGACACATATATGTACACACTGAGTAAGGCAGAAATTTTTGCAATAGAGTAAAAAAAAAAAAAAAAAACCTACAGAGAAAAATTTGTATTGAGAAGATGTGGAAATAACAAACAAAAGACTGAAAGTATATATAAAAGAATGAAGCTGAGAGAAATAAATACAAATTCAAAGCAACACAAAAAACCAGAAGGGTAAATAGTAC
Organism: Bos indicus; assembly: GCF_029378745.1. NCBI lineage: Eukaryota > Metazoa > Chordata > Mammalia > Artiodactyla > Bovidae > Bos > Bos indicus. The sequence continues at coordinate 103,317,770 of NC_091764.1, read as the reverse complement.
CTGTCATAAAGTATCAAAATTTGTATATTCTTTCCAGATCATCCTATCAAACCTCCTACCCACTCTATGCAAAGAACCTCTGAGAAAATGATGGCAGGACGTTTGTGAGCAAGTTGCTCATTTTCATGGTCAAAGACTTTACCACCTCTCAATTCCCAGTGTTTAATTGTAGGGAAAATATCATCAATAAAAGGTCTAATAGTTTAATGCCTCTTTGGCCTCAAATGGAAAAGACAGAGATGAAAAAAGAGAGGAAGGAAGGGAGTGAGCCTCTGCTTTTGAAATATCTCTCTCCACATTTTTAGCTGTGGGTTTCAGGCAACTTTCAGCATACCATTCAAGGTGTACCTGAATGGGGTGATGTGTTTGTGTCTATGCAGGGGAGGGAAAGGAGAGAGAGAAACAGAGAGAGAAATGTTGAAGGAAAGTAAGGTGCTATGGTTTAACTATTTGTTGCCTTCCCAACATTTATTTATTTCATTCAACATTTATTTTCAAATCCCAATTCCCAATGTAACAATTTTTAGTGGTGGAGCCTTCTCAAACTCTTCCCAAAAACAGAAGAAAGAAACACTTCCAAACTTATTTTATGAGGCCAACATTATTCTGATACCAAAACCAGATAAGGACACCACAAGAAAAGAAAATTACAGGCTAATACTCTGATAAATATAGGTGCAAGAATCCTCAACACAAATAGAGAAAAACTTAATTTGACAATGCTGCCCAAAAGAATCATACACCATGATCAAGTGATGTTTGTTCCAAGGATGCAAGGATAAATTAACATTCACAAACTAATCGATGTAATACACCAAATAAAGAAAACGAAGCTAAAAATCATATCTCTAAGGATGCAGAAAAAAAATGTTTGACAAATTCAAAATCCATTTATGATAAAAACTCTTTTACAAAGTAGTTATAGAAGGATTGCATCTCAATATAATTAAGGCCATATGAGAAATTCACAGCTAACATCATATTTGACTGTAAAAAACCAAAAGCTTCTCCTCTGAAGTCAGACACAAGACAAAATTATCTACTCCTCACCACTTTTATTCAACTTAGTTTTGGTAGTCCTGTCCAGATCCATCAGGCAATAAAAAGAAAATCAGACATGCAAATCTGAAAGGAAGAGGCAAAACTGACACTATTTGCACATTGAAAAGTGAAAGTGTTAGTCACTCAGTCATGTCTGACTCTTTACAACTCCAAGGACTGTAACCTGCCAGGCTCCTCTGCCCACTGGGATTCTCCAGGCAAGAATACTGGAGTGGGTTGCCATTCCCTCCTCCAGGGGATCTTCCCAACCCAGGGATCAAACCCGAGTCTCTTGCATTGCAGATGGATTCTCTACCATCAGAGTCATGAAGAAGGAGACTCCCTTACATGATATTATATATAGAAAAACCCTAAAGATTTCACCAAAAATATGAGAACTAATACACTCAGTAAAGTTGTAGAATGAAAAATCTATATACAAAAATCAGTTGCATTTCTATGCACTAACAATAAACTGCCATGAGGAGAAACTGAGAAAACAATCTGATTTACATTTGCATGAAAATGAATAAAATAATCTAGGAATAAACTTTACCAAGGAGGTGAAAGACCTGTATGCCGAGGTCCAGCCCCGGCTGATCCAGGGAGTTCGAAGCGGGGACGGTGTCAGCGAGGATCAGGATACAATAGCTTCAATTAGATATTAATTAGAGATGTAAAGGGTAATAGAATGAAGATAGCTCAGCAGGAAAATTCAGTGGAGAAAAGAGGCTGAGTAGCTTGGTTTACGCCGGGAGACCAATAAAACTTCAAGACAAGAAGTTTGCACCCACTTACGTAGGCCGCAGGCCGTCCTTCCATTCTCCCGAAGGAGAGGAGACACTGAGGCCTCCCCAGTCGGATCTTAGAAGCCCAGGCAAAATTAGTAAGCTTGGTGGGTTCCGCACTCCAGACGGAGATTCAGCCAGAGTTTGAGAGAGAGCGACATGGGGAGACCAGTATTTCGAGAAACTGATCCCAATTCTTTATTTCCATGGTCTACTTTTATACACTGAGATGTTATGCAAAAAGTCACACGGGGTCAGCAGTCCTGACTTTTATCAAAGTCAGGTGCTTCATACAAATGTATACAGAGGTCTTAGGGGTGTTACATCATCTTCTGGCCATGGGGTCTGCTGACAATTTATGACCCTCTCCTTGTGACAGCAGTCAGTCAACCAGGACACTTATTTCTCCAGGGTGATTATTCTTAAAAAAGACTCCACCTTCCGAAGGTACCAGATAAAGTTACATTCCTACAGGGTGAGAGTGTAGTGGGTTTTAATTAAGGAAAGAATTTACTTAGCCTAAGGTCTAACGTGATTAATATCAAAGGTTAATACTTATTTCTTCTATATATTCATTAATGTGTGTAAGGGCAGCGGATGTGGAGACTTAGCAACAAACATTGGCTCAACAAATGAAAAACCCTTTACCAATACAATTTCTAATCAGCCCACTATACTTATACTAATGGTTTTCTAACTTTTCTAAAGAATCTGTTTTTAGAATGTTTAAAGCATCTCGTGCCTCTCATGGTTGGGAGGCTGTGAGCAATCACATGTGGCCAGACAAGCCTGTCAGGCAGGCTAGAGAACCTTCGGAGGAGTTTGTAGGTTAAAACACTCTCGTCACACCCAGAAATTATTATTAACTGGAGCTCTAAGTTAACTCCTTCTCCCAAAGAGGTGGTGGGGGACAGCCCCCCATAAAGTCAGAGGTGTAGGTGAGAGCACAAAGTAGTAAAGTAGGCAGGCTCTGGTTATGGGGGTAGATGCTCGAGAATTTCCAGGGGGACTCCTGAGGCTCGATTCCACTTTTGCGTATGTCGAGCCTCCTTCCTCATGACCTTTGCCACGGGTGGAGATCCTCCCGGCGGCTCCCCGCACCTGTACACTGAAAACTATAAAATATTGATGAAAGACACTGAAGATGACTCAAATAAATGGAAAGATATTCTGTGCTCATGGATTGGAAGATCTAATATTATTAACATGCCCATACTACCCAAAGCAATCTACAGATTCACTGCAATCCTTACCAAAATTTCCATGGAAACTTTCACAGATACAGACAAACAATCCTAAAATTTTCATGGAACCACAAAAGACACTGAATACCAAAGCAATCTTGAGAAAGAGTAATAAAGCTGGAAGTGTCATACTTCTTGTTTTCAAACTATGTTACAAAGCTATATTAATCAAAACAGTACGTTGTTGGTATAAAAATGGACACAGAGATCAATGGAACAGAATAGAGAGCCCAGAAATAAACCCACATTTGTACGTCAATTAATTTTTTACAAAGAAGCCAAGAGCATACAATGAGGAAAGGACAGTTTTTTCAGTAAATGGCATTGGGAAACCGGACAGCCGCATGCAAAAGAATGAAACTGAACCACTATCTTACACCACACAAAAATTAACTCAAAGTAGATTAAAGACTTGATCACAAGTCCTAAAGCCATAAAATTTCTACAGGAAAAAAACCGGAAATAAAATCTTTGACATCAGTCTTCATGAGGATTTTTTGGATTTGACACCAAATCAAAGGAACAAGAGTAAAAACAAGCAGTTGGGACCACATAAGGCTACAAAGCTTCTGCCCAGTTAAGGAAACCATCAACAAAATGAAAAAGCAACCTATGGAACTGGAGAAAATATTTACATATTATATTTCTGATAATGATTATTATCCTAAATACACAAGGAACTCACACAACTCAGTAGCAAAAATCAAACAATATGGCTTTAAAACAATGGGCAGAGAAACTGATAAATATTTTTTTTAAAGAATACATACAACTTGACAATAGGTACATGAAAATGTGCTCAACACTATTAATCACCAGAACATACAAATCAAAACCACAATAAGATATCACCTCATATCCTCTAGAAAGGCTTTTATCAAAAAGAAGAAATAACAGGAGTTGAGGAGAATGTGAAGAGACAGGAAAGCTTTTGCACAGTTAGAGGGAATGTAAGTTGATGCAGCCCCTATGGAAACAGTATTGAGGTGCATCAAAAATTAAAAATAGAATTGCCATACGATTTAGCAATTTCACTTTGGGGCATTTATCTGAAGGAAACACTAACTTGAAACAACAATGTTCAGTGCAGCAACATTTGTTCAGTTGTTAGGTTCCGTCTGACTCTTTGCAACCTCATGGACTGCAGCATGCCAGGTTCTTCTGTGCTTCACTATCTCCTAAAGTTTGCTCAAATTCATGTCCACTGAATTGGTGATGCTATCTAACTATCTCATCCTCTGTGGCCCACTTCTCCTTTTGCCTTCAGTCTTTCTCAGCATCAGGGTATTTTCCAATGAGTCAGCTCTTCTCATCAGGTGGCAGAAGTACTGGAGCTTCAGCTTCAGCATCAGTCCTTCCAATGAACATTCAGAGTTGATTCCCTGAATGGACTGGTTGAATCTCCTTGCTGTCCAAGGGACTCACAATTCATTTGTCGCATCCAAGCACCACAATTCAAAAGCATCAACTCTTTGGCACTCAGCTTCTTTATAATCCAACTCTCATATCCATACATGACTACTGAAATAAACATAACTTTGACTATATGGACCTTTGTCAGCAAAGTGATGTCTCTGCTTTTTAATACTCTGTCTAGGTGTGTCATAGCTTTCCTTCCAGGGAGCAAGCCTCTTTTAATCTCATGGCTACCATCACCACCAGCAGTGATTTTGGAGCCCAAGAAAAGAAAATCTGTCTGTATCCACTTTCTCCCTTTTTATTTGCCATGAAGTGATGGGGCCAGATGCCATGATCTTAATTTTAGAATGTTGAATGTTGAGCTTTATGCCAACTTTTTCACTCTCCTCTTTTACCCTCAACAAGAAGCTCTTTAGTTCCTCTTCTCTTTCTTCCAATAGAGTAGTATCATCTGCATATCTGAGGTTGTTGATATCTCTCACGGCAATCTTGATTCCAGCTTGTGATTCATTCAGCCTGGCATTTCCCATGATGTATTCTACATATAATTTAAATAAACAGGGTGACAATATACAGCCTTGACGAATTCCTTTCCCAATTTTGAACAAGTCAGTTGTTTATATCCAGTTCCAACTGTTGCTTCTTGACCTGCATACAGGTTTCTCAGGAGGTAGATAAGGTGGTCTGGTATTCTCATCTCTTTAAGAATTTTCCACAATTCATTGTGATCCACATAGTCAAAGGCTTTAGTCTAGTCAATGAAGCAGATGTTTTTCTGGAATTCTCTGGCTTACTCTATGATCCAACAAATGTTGGCAATTTGATCTCTGGTTCCTCTGCCTTTTCTAAACCCAGTTTGTACATCTTGGAAGTTCTCAGTTCACTTATTGCTGAAACCTAGCTTGAAAAACTTTGAGCATAACCTTTCTAGCATGTGAAATGAGCACAATTGTGCAGTAGTTTGAACATTCTTTGGCACTGCCCTTCTTCAGGATTGGAATGAAAATTGACCTTCTCCAGTCCTGTGGCCACTGATGAATTTTCCAAATTTGCTGATATATTGACTGAAGCACTTTAACAGCATTACTTTTTAGTATTTTATAGCAATATATACAAGAGCCAAACAAGGTAAGTCTTCACTGATGGATGAATGGATTAAAAAAATGTAATATAGACATATATCCACCCATAAAAAAGAAGAAATTTTTGCCAGTTTCAACAAGGATGGACCTTGAAGGCATTATGCTAGGCGAAATAAATCAGACAGAGAAAGGAAAATACCATAAAATCTCATTTATATGTGTAATCTTAAAACAAAACACAAGTTCAGAGATGCTGAGTAGTTGGTGGCTGCCAGAGGTGGGGAATTTGGTGTGGCAAATGTAGTCAAAAGGTATAAATTTGAGTTGTAAAATTAATAGGTGAAGAGATATAACATACAGCATGGTGACTATAGTGAATACCATACTGTCTATTTGAAAAATGATAAGAAAATACATCTTAAACATCCTCATCATATAAGAAAAATTTTTAACTATATATATGGTCATGGATATAACTAGACTTACTGTAGTGATCATTTATCAATACACACAAATATATAAGCATTATGTTGCACACAGCAAACAATATAATGTTATGTCAATTATATCAATTAAAAACTTTTAATAAAGCAAGTTTGGAACATGTGGATTAAATTAGCTCCATCCAACTTCACTTTATAAACTCAACTTAAATGTAGCACTTAGATTTAAAATATCAAATCTGAATACTATCCTACAGGGTTGGGACAGACACAGAAACAGACAGTAAGTCACCTGCACATGAGATGTAGGCTTCCTCCTTTGGAGAGCAGGAACTGTATTCCCAAGGGTCAGAAGGACACTGCCGGACAGAGGTATCAGTTTTCCAACATTGGATTAAATCTACCCACTGGAGTCTAGAACCTTCCCTGAGACAAACAGAAGCGTTGAGACTTCCACTGTCCCCACAGCCAAGCTGTCTGCAGATCACGGACACAGTGATGTCTTCCATGGGGCTGCGGCAGACACTGCCCCAGGTCCCGTTGTAGAAAACTCCCAGCCACCCAGCACACTGCTGGTCCTCACTCACCATCCTGAGGGCCAGGAACTCTGAGATTGAAGGTAAGGAGATGGGACACAGTGAGCACCCCACTCAGTGCTCTGGGTTTTCCTCTCTCCCCAGAATTGTGAACACTCATCTCTGACTCAGCTGAGGAAGCAAATCCACTAGATAACCAGAGTGAAACCTGTCTCATTTTTATCTGACTTTGTCTGTCTTTCTAAATATTTCTATCACCATGATGTAGTGGATATGAACTGAGAGGAAGACCAACCTGGACACCTGAAAGGGAGTGGAAGCTGATACCTGCTTCCTGACAAAACATCAAAAAGAGTGTATGAAAGGGATGTGATGTGGACAGTGTGGAGGCAGATAGACTAATGGACCTGTGACTGTTTCCTTATCTGGCAAAGGAGACTTTACAGATGTGATTAAGGTAAGGACCTTGAGAGTACCCTGATGGATTAACCACCTGAGCACAGTCTAATCACAATCTTAGACTCACTATCCTTTAGAGTGGAATACTTTTCCTCGTTCTGGTTAGAAGGAGATGTGAATATAACAGTTAGAGACGTGGAGCGATGCTGGTCTGATGATGAACAGAAGGGGGTTATGAACAAAAGCAGGCAGGCAGTTTTTAGAAGCTTGAAAGGACAAGAAACAGATTCTTCCCCAGAGGCTGAGAGGTGATGTGACTCTACTGAAACCTTGATCCCCATCCAGTGAGATTCCTGCTGGACATCTAAGCTACAGAAGTGTAAGGAAGTACATGTGTTGTTTTAAACCATTAACTATGTGGAAATTTGATACAAAACAAAAAAACTAGCACCTTGGCTTTAAGACTTCTCTACCATATGTACCAGAAGAGTGAGCCCTGATTTCAAGGAAAACTGAGAAAAGGCTCTGCCAGCAAACACTACTGAGGAGAAAGGACCAGAATCTCAACTGCTGCACGAGGCAGTGAAAGCACCTCGTCTTCACGTCTGCTGGAAAGACAGGCTTCATGGGAGGAAGCCTCCTTCTCTGGTCCTTTCAGCATCTCTCCCTCAGGGTTCAGACCCCCGTCCTCCTGGACCCTCCCCTCCCCTAGCAGGTGGACAGTGTGGAGTGCTGACCTGAGCAGATGACCCCGGCGTTTCTCCTTGTGTCTGCAGTCGTGCCGCCCCCAGTCCCGGGAAGGGCACCTCCACACGTGGGACTCCTTTCCTGTGCAGTTCAGGTCGTCCAGCCAGATTGGCCCTGATCCTGCCCCGAAGTGAGCAGACCCCGTGGCATTGAGGGCTTCTCCACAGCCCAGCTGCCTGCACACCACGTGGGCATCGTCCAGGTCCCAGTAGTCATCACAGATGGTGCCCCAGGAGCCCTGGTCAAGGATCTCCACTCTGCCGGCGCAGGGACCGCCCCCAGTCCACCAGGCGGAGCTGTCTACTGTGAGGAGAGAGAAATGGACAATGAGGCGTTGACCTGGGGAATGAATAGGGTCTTCTGTCCTGTGGGACCTTCACCCGAGCAGTAGGGAGCTCTCTCCTCTGAGGCTGCAGACCCTGCTTGTTTCAGACACGGAGTCATTGCACTGGGGCAGCACCTGCGTGCGGTTTCCTGAAAAAAGAGCGATGATTAGACGGTTGGGAGGGTTGAAGAGCAGGAAACTCAGTTAAGCAAAATAATTTTTAGGAGGGGAGGGGAGTTTGGGGGGAAATGGATACATGTGTATGTATGGCTGAGTCCCTGCCTGTTCACCTGAAACTGTAACAACATTTTTAATCGGCTAAACCCAATACAAAGTAAAAAGTTCAAAATTAAAAAAAAATAATAATAATGACCTAGTGATGGAGCTGAGATGAAAGCTGTAACATACCAGTAAAGTTACCATAATCTTGGTGTTCCCTTTCTCTATGAACAGCCCTGGTCCTGACATGCCACGATTCCTGTTTTAAGCCAAGCTTTGCCCTAAGAATGAGTTAAATAAGTTGCTCTATCCTTAATCTACCCCTAAATAGAGTAAGCAAAACAAAATCCTTTCTGAAGGATTTGTTCAATTTTTTATCTACAATGTTTGTGATTTTAAAAACACTTATATAAAAGAGATCTCAAAAAAATAAAAATAAAAGAGATCTCATGGAAAACAAGAGGAAAAAGAAACATTTAGGGGGACAGAGTGGGGCCTGGTTCTGCTGAGGAGGCGCGGCGGGGGACCGGCTTGGAAAATGCCAGTGGCGGTGATGGCGGAAAGTTCCTTTAGTTTCAAAAAGTTGCTGGATCAGTGCGAGAACCAGGAGCTCGAGGCTCCAGGAGGAATTGCTACACCCCCAGTGTATGGTCAGCTTCTAGCTTTGTATCTACTCCATAATGACATGAACAATGCAAGATATCTTTGGAAAAGAATACCACCTGCTATAAAATCTGCAAACTCGGAACTTGGGGGGATCTGGTCAGTTAGCCAGCGGATCTGGCAGAGGGACTTCCCCGGGGTCTACAGCACCATCAACGCCCATCAGTGGTCTGAGGCCGTCCAACCAATCATGGAAGCTCTCAGAGATGCAACCCGGAGACGAGCCTTCGCCCTGGTCTCCCAAGCCTATACCTCCATCATTGCCGACGATTTCGCAGCCTTTGTTGGACTCCCTGTAGAGGAGGCTGTGAAAGGTATCCTTGAACAAGGCTGGCAAGCCGACTCCACCATAAGGATAGTCATGCCCAAGAAGCCAGTTGCAGGGGCCCTGGATGTTTCCTTTAACAGGTTTATTTCCTTATCAGAGCCCTCCCCTGTTCCCCCCATCCCCAAAGAGCAGCAGTTAGCCAGACTCACTGATTATGTGGCTTTCCTCAAAAACTGACCATTCTGAGTTCAAGATCCACCTTCAGAAGCCTGAATACTGACAAGTAGAGAAATGTAAAATTTTTATTTTCAATTTTATTGGATGGATGAATCACCTTGGCATACTTTACTGAGTATGTGATAAAATACATATATAATATCAAGTATATTATATATATTTTGTCCTTAAAACATGCTGAATGGTTGTTGAAACATTTCTTGTTTTGTAATGTTTGACAATTTGGAGTCCAGCAGTATTATGCAGTTTATGTTTCCTAGTGACTCGTAAATACAGCCCTCCTGCTTCTTGTAGAACAGTGGTCGTCAAGTGTTGTTCCTGCTGCAGCGCACAGCGCGTCCTCCCACCTGCACCGTAGGTTGGTAGTCGCCGTGGTGCATTGCAGTGTGAGGAGGACACCCCAGAGGCAGTGTCTGCATTGCTGGGGATAGTAATTCACACCCTCTTTGGAGACCATGCTCTTTTCCTCTGCCCACCTGAGAATCACAAATACAAAATGCTGAGACCGAGCTGAGGAACAAGACCATTTCCCTGGTAAACCAGTTTGCTTTAGATTTTTTTCTGAGAGCGTGAGTACATCCATTGCTGGCTGTGGAGGGCTTGCCATGAAAGTGCGACATTTAAGACATTTGTGAGAAGTATGAAGCTGTAATACTTCCTTTCAGAAGAAGGGAGATGTCAGTGTGGAATGCATTGTTGGGGAAAGAAGCTATTACGTGATACACTTTGTACAACTGGTCTGCAGCCTACAGGTTGCTTATGTTTATGCCTTGGGTCAGATTCTGCCCATGGGAGAAATACTGAACACGTCTTTCCTTTTTTTGTGTGACAGCCCTCTGAACATTTGAAGTTGTGTATTGTATTTTCAGGTTAAATCCACCCCCTAGTTCATTTATTCTGCCTTTGTTCAATACATATTTAATTGAATTCTTCAACTGTTTTATTGAAAGTAGTTTCTAGAGGTTTCACTATCCTGTCTTCCTGCGGATGTGTTCTAGTTTGTCATTGTCTCTATTAAAGTACAAATTTCTTAATTAAAAAAAAAAAAGAAACATTTAAAAAATTTCCCAGAGTATTTGGCTCTTAGAGTTACCTGACAGAGAGTTTATTTTATTTATTTGTATTAATTTTTATTTGAGCATAATGGCTTTACGACATTGTGGTAGCTTCTGCTGTACAGCAAATTCAATACGTTATATATACATGTAAGGGTTTCCTAGGTGACTCAGTGGTAAAAAAAAAATCTGCCTGCCAAATAGGAGACTGGGGTTCCATCCCTAGTTGGGAAGATCCTCTGGGGAAAGAAATGGCAACCCACTCCAGTATTCTTGCCTGGGAAATCCTATGGACAAAGGAGTGTCGCAGGCTACAGTCCATGAGGTCACAAAAGAGTCAGACACAACTCAGCGACCAAAGAGCAATGACACACATATATATTTCCCCTCTTTCTTGGATTTACTTTCTATTTAGGTCACCAGAGAGCACTGAGTAGAGTTCCCTGTGCTATACAATAGGTTATTATTTATCTATTTTATGTGTTCAGTTCAGTTGCTCAGTAGTGTCCGACTCTTTGTGACCCCATGAACCGCAGCACACCAGGCCTCCCTGTCCATCACCAACTCCCGGAGTTCACTCAAACTCATATCCATCGAGTCGGTGATGCCATCCAGTCAACTCAGCCTCTGTCATCCCCTTCTCCTCCTGTTCCCAATCCCTCCCAGCATCAGAGTCTTTTCCAGTGAGTCAACTCTTCACATGAGGTGGCCAAAGTATTGGAGTTTCAGCTTTAGCATCAGTCCTTCCAATGGACACCCAGGACTGATCTCCTTTAGAATGGACTGGTTGGATCTCCTTGCAGTCCAAGGGACTCTCAAGAGTCTTCTCCAACACCACAGTTCAAAAGCATCAATTCTTCGGTGCTCAGCCTTCTTCACAGTCCAACTCTCACATCCATACATGACCACTGGAAAACCATAGCCTTGACTAGACAGACCTTTGTTAAATATCAGAGCACTTCCAATTCTCTACTTCTAAGTATAAATTAACTGGAATTAATAACAAGACATCAGTTTTCTTAAGATAACATTGGGAGTTCTAATTTCACACACAGTTTCAACATCACACACTCCATTTTCATTCAGATGCTGATTTATCAAAATATGGTAGAGACACCTGTAGTATTTCCACAAATTTATCTTCAGTTGGAACCATGATTATGACATTGTGACAATGAGGAAGGTAACTTGAGATGCCAGAAAACAGGTTTGTTTAAAACAGAAGTTTCTAACTAAAATTCAAATTCACCTTGAAAATAATTATTTTTAATAAGAATGATAAAGAGAATGGAAGAAAACATTTTGAAGAGATGAATAGACTTATGACATAAGTGCTGTAGTGGTTTCACAAATGCATACTTATCAAGCAGTTTTGTATGTCAGACATACCTCAATAAAGTTCTTTTTAAAAAAGAAAAGAATTGTTTCTTTAAGGGCATCAACTAGAATCATCAAAGATCTGCTGAAGGTGAGATTACAAAAGATCACTTTTCCAATGATATTCCTGTACATAAACACCCAACAGCTGATTGGCTGTGGCTGTTAAGGACCTACTGAAGATGTCTTCAGGGCTCCCCTGTCCCACCATCCCATTAGATGGGGTGGTACTATCCTAAGACCAGCCTTCTACCTTAGGGAATTCACTGTGATAACTGACAATATCTTCCTCCAGTCCAGTTGTTCTGATGTGATTAATAACCTGGACATCCAATCTGCAATTGTGATAACAACTAGAAACATCTCTGCCAAATACTGTGAGCGCCTATTCACACCCTAGTTTCACTGCTGTCTTTCCTGCATCCACCTTGGCATAGGTCAAACACACTTAGGTAGCACTGAGTACTTCTTAAGAGTCACATCAGGTCCTCTTAGCTTCAATTCAGTTCAGTTCAGTTCCTCAGTCATGTCTGACTCTGCAACACCATGGACTGCAGCATGCCAGGCCTCCCTGTCCATCACCAACTCCCGGGGTTTACTCTATCTCATGTCCATTCAGTCGGTGATGCCATCCATCCACCTCATTCTGCCATCCCTTTCTCCTCCCACCTTCAATCTTTCCCAGCATCAGGGTCTTTTCCAATGAGTCGGTTATTCACATGAGGTGGCCAAAGTACTGGAGTTTCAGCTTCAGCATCAGTCCTTCCAATGAACACCCAGAAATGATTTCCTTTAGGAGGGACTGGTCGGATCTCTTTGCAGTCCAAGGGACTTTCGAGAGTCTTCTACAATTCTTCATCAATTCTTCAGTCTTCATCAATTCTTCTGTGCTCAGCTTTCTTTATAGTCCAACTCTCACATCCATACAGGACTACTGGAGAAACCATAGCTTTGATTAGACCAGTCTTTGCTGGCAAAGAAATGTCTCTGCTTTTTAATATGCTGTCTAGGTTGGTCATAGCTTTTCTTCCAAGGAGCAAGCATCTTTTAATTTCATGGCTGCAGTCACCATCTGCAGTGATTTTGGAGCCAAAAAGAAAAAGAAAAAAAGTCTGTCACTATTTCCACTGTTTCCCCATCTATTTGCCAGAAAGTGATGGGACCAGATGCTATGATCCTAGTTTCTGAATGTTGAGTTTTAAGCCAACTTTTTCACTCTCCTCTTTCACTATCATCAAGAGGCTCTTTAGTTCTTTGCTTTCGGCCATAAGTGATGTAATCTGCATCTAAGGTTATTGATATTTCTCCCGACAATCTTGACTCCAACTTGTGCTTCATCCAGTCCAACATTTCTCATGATGTACTCTGCATATAAGTTAAATAAGCAGGGTGACAATATACAGCCTTGACATACTCCTTTCCCGATTTGGAACCAGTCTTTTGTTCCATGTCCAGTTCTAACTGTTTGCTTCTTGACCTACATACATATTTCTCAGGATGCAGGTCAGATGGTCTGGTATTCCCATCTCTTGAAGAATTTTCCAATTTGTTGTGATCCACACAGTTAAAGGCTATGGCATAGTCAATAAAGTAGAAGTAGATGTTTTTCCGGAACTCTCTTGCATTTTCAGTGATCGAATGAATGGATGTTGGCAATTTGACCTCTGGTTCCTCTGTTTTTTCTAAATCCAGCTTGAACATCTGCAAGTTCACAGTTCATGGACCACAGCCTTGTCTAACTCAATGAAACTATGAGCCATGCCATGTAGGGCCACCCAAGACAGACGGGTCTTAGTGGAGAGTTCTGACAAGACATGGTCCACTGGAGATGGAAAGGCAGACCACTTCAGTATTCCTGCCTTGAGAACCCCATGAACTCTTAGATTCACTGCCTCTTAAATGTGATGTGCTTCAGCTACTGTGTTGTAAACTTCAAGACTTCATTTTCCTACTCCCTCAACATCCCTGCAAATGTGGTGTGAGCTCCCCACTCGATTCATCAGGTACACCAGTGTGGTGAGATTTTCCCTGCCACAAGTCCCACTTCTGGCCTCCTCTGACTGTGACCTAGGGACATTTAAATGCACCACTGAATTTCTCTCACACCTTTTCCTTGTGTAACTGCACCATGACTTCGGGTATTGTCACTTGTCCATGGGTCTTCACATGCCCTTTTGGGTCACCATTGTTTGGTTGAGCCTGTTCTATTGGCATATCACCCACATACCAACCTGACAGAGTGTGGTGACTCTGACTTTTAGGACCAAAGAGGATAATAAACCTTGTTGCCTACAACTCTCCTATGACACCCCCCCCTCCACCATCAATGTAGCCACACCCTACTGACCATTATGTCAAAGAATACAGAACAATTACCATGCTGAGACTGTGTCACAGAAGTCAAATCCAGAAGCTGAATCTGTATGAAACTTTTGACCTCACCTCTGCCTCCTGTGACACATCACAAAGACCCTTCACCCAAGTATGTTCTAAAGGCTGTATCCGTAATCTCGAGTCATTCTGGTAATAAGACAGAGGCTTTTCCTGCTAGAAATCCCCATACAGACCAGACAGGACTTACCTGAGCAGACTACTCCAGCATCCTCATCTTGGGAATGGCTATCATTATGATAGTCTTTAATATTAGAATGCCTACAGTCACTGACAGTTGATTCTACCCCTTCACATGAAGTATACAAAAGCCAAATGGGGCCAAGTCCTGGCCCAAAATAAGCCCCTCCAGGAAAACCAATGGCAGCTCCACACCCCAGCTGTCTGCACACTACAGATGCATCCTTCAAGGTCCAGTCCAGATCATCCACTGTGCCCCATTCTCCTTGGTGCTTCACTTCCACTCTCCCCTCACAGCGGTGGGCTCCATCCTTCAGCCTCAGCTCCAGAGCTGCAAGAGAGACACACGACAGGAAAGATTTTAGGAGACTTAGAGTGGCATAATATTTAAAACATTAGCTCTCTGAGGAGCAAAACAGTGCATGGGATATAGTATTTCCTGACCTCTGTGGTATAAGCATTCCCAGCGTGGCTAACTCTAAGCCCCCAGTGTGTCATCACTGAACAGGGAACAGGAAGGGAGGCACCAAGTATTTCTCAGGAGCCTGTGGAACCAGCTCCAGGGACACCACTGAGGACAGGCCTTCAGAGACTCTGGATGTTGCCCTCCCTGTAGATGTGCCCAAGGATACTAGGGCCCAGCTTCTCCATCTCAGTTGCAGCTCATGGCGCGGGATCCAGGGAGGAATGCTCCCTCTCCTTCCCTGTCCATAGGAAGCATCTCATCCAGCTCAGGAACAGAGGGCTGGGGTAACGGGCTCTAAAATGTCCTGGTTATTCCTGCCATCTGGTGTTCATATCTTTGTGTAATTCCACACTCCAATGTACCTGTAACACGCATCTAACAAATGGAATTTGACAAAAGTCATGAGATGTCACTTTAGCGATTAAATCATAAGATGACTCTGGTTTCTGCACATAAAAAGGAGTTCATTAGTAGGAACATCATAGATGGAGACATTCCCAGTGTTCAGTTCAGTTCAGTTCAGTCACTCAGTCATGTCTGATTCTTTGAGACCCCATGGACTACAGTACGCCAGGCCTCCCTGTCCATCACCAACTCACGGAGTTTACTCAGACTCATATCCATTCAGTCAGTGATGCCATTCAAGCATCTCATCCTCTGTTGTCCCCTTTTCCCCCCACCTTCAGTCTTTCCCAGCATCAGAAGACTCTACTTAAAAAAAAAAAGAACCAACCAGATATTTTGTGATTCTCTGATAGCTCAGTTGCTAAAGAATCCACCTGCAATGCAGTAGACCCCGGTTCAAATCCTGCCTCAGGAATATATGCTGGAGAAGGAATAGGCTACCCACTGCAGTCTTCTCTTGTGGCTCAGCTGGTAAAGAATCAGTCTGAAATGCTGGAGACTTGGGTTTGATACTTGGGTTGGGAAGACCCCCTGGAGAAGGGAAAGACTACCCACTCCAGTAAGGCCTGGAGAATTCCATGGACTGTGTACCCATGGGGTCACAAAGAGTCAAACATGACTGAGTGACTTTCACTTCTTCAGTTCTTCAACCAGATATTTTGAAGCTGAATAATAAATGAATGGGCTTCCCAGGTAGCACTAGTGGTAAAGAACCTGTCTGCAAGTGCAGGAAATGTAAGAGACTTGGGTTTGATCCCTGGGTCCAGAAGATCCCCTGGAGGAGTGCATGACAACCCACTTCAGTATTCTTGCCTGGAGAATCCTATGGACAGAGGAGCCTGGTGGGCTACAGTCCATAGGGTCAAAAAGAGTCAGACATGACTGAGGTGACTTAACATGCACAATACAATGAGTAAACTGAAGAATTCAGCACAGGGATTCAACAACAGACTTGACCAAGGGAAAGAAAAAGAAAAAAGAATAAATGTGTTAGAATAAAGATTAGTTGAAAGCATCCAAATAGAGGAGCAAAAAGAGAGTGAAAGGAATATAGAAAGCCAGTGGACACCATAAAGAGAAACAGTGTATGGACTGGAGTCATCGCAGAAGAAGTGAAGGAGAAAAGAATTAAGGGCTGAGGACTTCCCTGGTGGTGTAGTGGTTAAGAATCCACCTGCCAAAGTAGGGAACATGGGTTCAACCCCTGGCCCAGAAAGATTCCACATGCCGCAGAGCAACTAAGCCAGTGTGCCACAGCTGCTGAAACCTGTGCACCTAGAGCCTGTGGTCTCCAGCAAGAGAAGCCACTGCAGTGAGAAGCCTGTGCACTGCAGTAAGGAGTAGCCCCTGCTTCCCACAGTGAGAGAAAGCCCGCATGCAGCAAGGAGACCTAGCACAGCCAAAAATAAATAATTATAAAAAAGAAAGAAAGACAGGCTGCGAATTTCCAAACCTGGGGAAAAATCTGTGCATCTAAGTTTAAGAAGCTAATAAGTCACCCCAAAATTTCAATCCAAAACAACCTTCTCCAAGACTCACAGAGTAAACTGTTCAAATGCAAAGAGAAAGAGAGAATTCTGAAAGTCTAAAGAGAAGAAAAAAATCTGTCACCCAAGAGAACTCCCATAAGGAGATCAGCGGATTTGTCCAAAGAAACCTTGCAGACCACGACAGAAGGATTGGTAACATACTCCACCCTCACTCAGGGGAAAACAGCTCCCAGGGAGGGAGGGACAGGAGAGGTCACGAGAGAAAGTGCTCCCTACAGAGTCATAGCAGATCCTGGGAGGGGAAAGGACCATCCCAGGACCCCGGCATATCAGGAAATGAGTCATGGGGACCAAAGCAGGGGCTTGGGAACTTATACACATGGGGCTGCACATCAACTGATCTTTACAAATAGAGGGACAAGTCGTTCATTGGAAGGACTGATGTGGAAGCTGAAACTCCAATACTTTGGACACCTGATGTGAAGAGCTAACACATCTGTAAAGACCCTGAAGCTGGGAAAGAGAGAAGGTGGGAGGAGAAGGGGACGAAAGAGGATGAGATGGTTGGATGGCATCACCGACTCAATGGACATGAGTTTGGGTAGACTCCAGGAGTTGGTGATGGACAGGAAGGCCTGGAGTACTGCGGTCCCTGGGATCGCAAAGAGTCAGACATCAGTGAGCGACTGAACTGAACTGAACTGAACAGACAAGAGGTCCCCTCTCCTGGATGCGGGCTTCTCTGCTCCCTAATGGACACGTGGTGGGAACATGTAAGGCCAGCAGGCAGAGCCTCTCACAGAGCCCAGTGCTGGGCAGACATGGCAACAAGCAGAGGGGAGCCCGAGAGATGGGGGACAGAGCCAGAGAGAGGCATGCAAGTGCACGATTATCTCTGATCCAGTTACATGCAGCGGCCATGACACCCAGCTCTATGGACACCCTGTGTGCTTCACAGACCAGCGGACTCACTCCCTGCTCAGCAGCTCTGTTCCTTTCACACAGACAGGCTCCACCTCCCCTCATACAGACACACACACAGCCTCACACAGCCTCACACACTCCTCACACACTCCTCACACACTCCTCACTCACCCACACTTACCCACACATACTCCTCACACACATTAATACATCATTTGAACACTCCTCACACACTCCACAAACACATACACTCTTCACACCCACATACACCCTCACACATATACACCCTCACATACTCACACACACACACTCTTCATACCCTCACACACACACACCCTCAACACACTTCTCATCTGCACACATACACACACACATACACACACACAATCACAGAGCCTACAGGAGCGAAGACACAGGATACACAGGGACCCAGGGTCAGTGCTCACACACCAGGCACGTGGAGCATGTGGGAACAGCCCAGAGTCCCAGCTGAGCTCAGTCACTGGACCTTCCACATACTGGGAGCCACTGGGACTCCTAGAAGCTCCCTGAAAACAAGGGAGACCATAGAGGTGACTTAGGCTGACCCAGCTTGGTCCAGACCAAACCTCACTGCTCTGTAAAATCTGCTGCTATGACCAATGGACCCCCCATAGGAGATGGACCAGTATTCACATCAGCATGGTTCTTTTTTGGTCAAAAACACTGAGGCCAAGCTGTGGTACATATACACAATGGAGTATTACTCAGCCATTAAAAAGAATACATTTGAATCAGTTCTAATGAGGTGGATGAAACTGGAGCCTATTATACAGAGTGAAGTAAGCCAGAAGGAAAAACATAAATACAGTATACTAACGCATATATATGGAATTTAGAAAGATGGTAACAATAACCCGGTGTACGAGACAGCAAAAGAGACACTGACGTATAGAACAGTCTTATGGACTCTGTGGGAGAGGGAGAGGGTGGGAAGATTTGGGAGAATGGCATTGAAACATGTAAAATATCATGTAAGAAACGAGTTTCCAGTCCAGGTTCGATGCACGATACTGGATGCTTGGGGCTAGTGCACTGGGACGACCCAGAGGGATGGTATGGGGAGGGAGGAGGGAAGAGGGTTCAGGATGGGGAACACATGTATACCTGTGGCGGATTCATTCTGATATTTGGCAAAACTAATACAATTATGTAAAGTTTAAAAATAAAATAAAATTAGAAAAAAAAAAAAAAAAACACTGAGGCCAGGTTGCATAACTCCAGACACCTTTCCCTTCACCAAGGAATCCACTCCCTGCTGTGGACCCAGGACAGAGGGGCAGCTCTTACCTTGACCACCCACCATGGTGCTGAGGAGGAGGACACAGAGTCCGCGCAGGGAGAGGTGTCTGCTGAGAGCCATCCTGACCCCACGTCCTCAAGGTCACAGTCCCAGCTGCAGGATCAGCCTGTGAGGAGGTGTCAGGGTGCTGACCGGAGTCTATATAGACCACCCCTTACACCCTCCCTCCAGAGAACCAATAGCGATACCTTTCACCATTTCAGGCACAATTGGAGGCTGCATCAGCCACTTTCTGAAGCTCAGACACCAATGAGCTTCTGAATCCTCAACATCTCCTTATATGAGCAACACGGTCCTTTGACCTCCTGCTTCCATAGTCCTGACAGCTGGGTCCCACCACTGGGACTGGGGTAGAAATGGTTCATCAAAAACCATGAGTGCCTTTCTCTCCCCTGATCACCCTGGTCAATATCTTCAGACTGTGAGATCTCACAGGGTCTGGGTGTGGAATCTGTTGACCTGTGAAGAATAACTTTTGTAGAATCGAGTATTGATCTTCCCCGGCACTGAGTTCAGGGTGGAAGCAGAGAACTACAAGAAGTCTTGAAACACAAGAGTATTTATCAGGTCAGCAGAAAATGAGGACCAGGAGTACAGGAATTCACAGGTGACTGTGGAGGCATGAAGTGAGACCCATCAAGTTGGGGGGATGAGATTGCAGGGTTTTCCCCCTTCTCAGAATGATCTGGAGACTTGGTCCTGGAGCAAGTGCCTGCGTGCTCAGTCGTGTCTGACTCTTTGCAACCCATGGACTATAGCTCGCCAGCCTCCTCTGTCCAATGTATTTCCCAGGCAAGAATACTGGAGGGGGGTGCCATTTCCTTCTAAAGGGATCTTTCTGACTCAAGGATCAAAACCATGTCACCTGTGTCTCCTGCATTGGCAGGCGGGTTCCCTATAGGGACATTCAGACGAGTTAAATCCCTTTCCCTTTATTGCATTCCATTTTATGTGAAGTATCTCTTTCAGCTACTCACTAAATGATGCTGACAGAAAGAAAGAGATTGCTATTAAAGGAAACAAAGAGAAAGTAGAAGTCGTCATTGAACTCTAGCCCACCAAAATAGGAGCAGGGATCTCTAGAAGAAAACATGGGGCTTCACTGATGGTTCAGCAGTAAAGAATCCGCCCACAAAGCAAGAGACATGGATTCGATCCCTGGGTCAGGAAGATCCCCTGGAGAAGGAAATGGCAACCCACTCCAATATTCTTGCCTGGAGAATTCCACGGACAGAATGGCCTGGCCAGCTACAGTCCATCATGTCGAAATGACTTGGGCACGACTAAGTGACTAAACAATGAAAACAAGAAGAAAATTATACTTTAGAAAGACTAAAGTTTTCTAAACTTCACATGTACCCCCTTTATATGCTGCGAGTATGGTTTGATAAGATTTAGAATACATTTGTATTATAAAACCATAACTAAAGAAGACGCAAAATATAATTTAAGGGAACAGTTCCAGAGAGATGGAGAAATAGTCTGCTACATGATAGCTGCAGGCAGGGGGCAAAGAAGGGGTGAGTGAAGCAGAGAAGAGAAAGGGGTTCTTGCTGCCTGAAACCACCAGTGAACCCACCTCCTCTGTTCTGCATTTAAGAGGAAAGGTGGCGGAAAGAATGAAATCCTAGGTGGGTTGATGGGACAGACCCAAGCAGAAGGGATAATGTCCAGTGTAGCCATTGCTGCCTTGTTCTGTTTCCACTCATCAGAGAAGCTCCCAGATGCTCCCCCAGAAGGTACCCCAGGGATGAATAGAGAGACTGAGAAGGGCCATAAGTGATGCAAGATAGAGCTCCCCCATCGAAATTCAAGGTCACTAATGTGCTGCCCCCTTTCCTCATGCCCCCTCAGGCTCAAGATTCCCATGATGCAGCCCTGTGGTCCACACAAGCCCATCCTGAGGTCCCCTCACCATGACTCCGTTTTTTCAGCACAGATGTAGAAGGAAGCATCTGTGACACAAAGACCCCAGGGTCCCCACCGGAGCTCAGAGACAGCTTCAAGAGCCACCCACGGCCCACCTTAAGGTCTCAGTAGGGCCAACACTGAGGGCAGCTGCAGATTAGTCCACAGCCCTGCCACATCCCCCACCAGAGGGACCACTCATCCCATTCAGCAGACACAATTTTTCTGTCCCACCATGCCTGTCCTTCATACTTGAGATGGGAGAAAAGACAGTTGAACACATGCTTTTCTTCCTCTAAATATGCAAATATTTACCCATTATTTATTTAAGTATCACTTCCTTGTCATCTGGTCCTCTCATTCTCAAGCCCCATGACTGTACCTGACCCCATCTCCTTCTATATCTGGAGCTTTACCACATTAATGATAAAAACTTATTAGAAATATGAAAACCAAAATTTACACTCAGTTGCTGAAGTAAGACCAGGATCTGCTCAGTCACTTGGAATTGATGCTCTACTCCCTCTGGGCCCAGAGCCATCATTCCTCACCCAGTTGTGGAGTCCACACCATCACCAGAAACCACGAGCCAGACACCAAAAACACAGGACGTGCTTCCTGAAGTCCAGTCATCCCTCCCACAGGGTGACACAGGAATGTGTTTACTGCACCAGGTACATATACACATGGTCTCAACTTTGGATGGGGATCTCACAGGTAAGATGCTGTTAGCAGCTCCAGACCCTTTATAGAAAGGGATGGGCTATAGGGAGCGGCAAACTCAGGGCTGGCAGCCTGTCCCCACGCACCCTCTACCCCAGAGCTGGGGGTGCAGAGTCAACATGAACCAACTCCCCTTGGATGAAGCTACATCTTTCTGACACATAAAGAAATCTCAGTATCCAATCTCATCAAAGATTTGAAGGAGGAAAGTTTTAGGGAGGACACTAACCCAGCTGTGTCCACAATGAACATGAGAGAGTGCAGTACAGGGTCAGGAAAACAGGCTCAGGAGCCAGACTGCCTGGTCTTGACCCACAGTTTAACCACACGCCAAGTGTGGGCCTTGAACAGGATTCTTACACTGTCTGATTAGTAAAAAGAGGGTATGATCCCACCAAGATGACTGATTTTGGTGAGGATTAAGTGAGTTGGCATTAGCATGTGATATTACAACACCAGTTAACAGTATTACATGTGCTGATGCTGATGTGCTCAATCGTGGCCAGCACCTTGCGAACCCATGCCAGGTTCCTCTGTCCATGGAACTTTCCAGGCAACAGCAGTAGTACATAGTAGTAGTATTATGTACTACTGTTACCTTGCTTTCCTGATGGCTCAGATGATAAAGAATCTGCCTGCAATGCAGGAGATTTGAGTTCGACCCCTGGGTCAGGAAGATTCTCTGGAGAAGAAAATGACAACCCACTTCGGTATTCTTTCCTAGGAAATCCCATGGACAGAGGAGCCTGGAGGGGCTACAGTCCATGGAGTCACAATGAGTTGGTCACAGCTGAGTGGCTAACACGCACACATACTTACACACGTGGTAGTAGTAATAGAGAAGCAGTGTTAGGGCATCTCCCACCATCTCATCCCAGGAATCCCAGGACTCTAGAGCAGGAATTCAATTCTGTGACCTGGAACCTTGACTGAGGCTGTCAGAACTCTCCCAGGAACCACATGCTGTGATGGTCGTTGGTGCCAATCAGAGTTGTGAGTCTTCCACACATCACTCCTTCTCTCTGTGCCCCATGTAACTGCTCAAGAACCTCAACCTTACCACTGGTGAGGTTTTGTGAATTAAGTTGTTTACTTAATCATTTTACTTTATAAACTTGGATATACTTGGTAAAACATTTTGTGTCTAATTCACCTCCATATCCCCAGTGCTTGGCTAACTAAAAATCATAATGATGTCTCTTGTATACCTGAATGAATGAATGTCAGCCTGGTATTTTACACAAATCATTTCAATCAAAAAGAAATCTTTTGAGAAATAATTTAACTTGTTGTGAGGATGTAACAGCACAATGCAAGCTGCATCATTTGTTTTAATGATATTTCAATACTGTTAAATGGTGTGAGCTATATATGGTTCACTTCAACACCTTTCTGCAATGAATGCAGTAAATTTCAATAACTAGAAACAACCTAGCCCCAGTACAAAAGCAGTGCTGAGACAGCCAGTTCTAAACATGTATAAACGCTGCAAATTTCTTTGTATATCTGAAGATAAAGAAGACAAACCACAGAACACTGACAGGTGAAGACCATGAAGCCTCCTGTTCTGGTCTTAATCAGATATGGCCAAGTGGTCAGGATGTTCATGTATCTATCATTTGGCATATTTTCAGTTCAAACCACACGCAACTTTAACAGGAAGAAATTTTGTTATAAAAAAATTTAAACATCTTCCACGTTGAATTAGAAGTACAGAAGTAAAGAGCAGAGTCTTGTTCTTTGACTTAGGCTAACTATTTGTCCTTATGGATTCTAAAGCAATACAACATGTAGCATTATTATCCCCAAATCACCATGAGAAAATGGTGGTCAGAGATTCAGTAATCTTTTTGCTAGGAAAGTTAATAATTAAACCTGCTTGCTTGAGGAAAATTTTCTCAGGACCAATCAGACAGACTAAAATACAAAATATTTTTAAATTAAAAAAGAGGTGTACAACTCTAAAGGAAAATGATTAACTGAGTTGTTACAGCAAAGCGTTGGAGACCCCCTTCACCATCTGCGTTCCTTGCATTGATGGGACCAAGGTTAGTAAAGACTCCTTTACCAAAGACCACTTCATCACAAGAGCATGAAGGAAAGAGCAAGGTCATGAGCTGGCTGAGGTCCCACCCATCATCTTTGTTCAGCCCATTACAGTCTATAACCAGAAACATCGAACAGAGTGTGGCCCTCATTCACTCCTCCATAGTGCAACACCAGATACCCAGAGACAAGAGCAGATCAAAGCTCAGAAATCAAAGACAAGCAGATTCTAAGTGGAGAGCATGCAGACAAAGGGTCCTTCCCTACTGCTGTTGCAAAGGAAGAAGCCCTCCCACCCCAGGAACCACCTGTGGGAGGAGAGACGAGAAGATGCCTCCTGAAAGAGAGGAAAACCAGTCTCAGCAGGGAGCTTGAACTAGAAATGACAAGACAGTTATTACCATGAACCCGAGCTAAGTTGAGGGATAAATTTTAAATGGGAGAGTCTGTGTTAACTTTATGGAACTTTCAATCCACACAAACATCCCTTGCTAGTGCACAAGATGAAATCCGTGATAAAAATAGAGAATATTACATTTATGTATATTTCAATTCTAGGCTAGGCTAAGGCTAAATCACTTCAGTCGTGTCCGACTCTGTGCGACCCCATAGACGACAGCCCACCAGGCTCCCCCATCCCTGGGATTCTCCAGGCATGAACACTGGAGTGGGTTGCCATTTCCTTCTCCAATGCATCAAAGTAAAAACTGAAAGTGAAGTCGTTCAGTCGTGTCTGACTCTTAGCGACCCCATGGACTGCAGCCCACCAGGCTCCTCCGTCCATGGGTTTTCCAGGCAAGAGTACTGGAGTGGGGTGCCATTGCCTAGGGACACATTTTTAAGCCCATTACAGAAAGAAAATTCATAAGTCTTCTCTTGTTTTTAAGAGCACAGAGTTGTCACGTCTATGAACTCTTTCTAATTCCTCCAGCTCAAAATTACTGCTGTGTTTATTTAATCTGTAAAACCTTGCTCACTGTCTCTAAAGTGGGGGCTTCTTGAGAGGAAGTATTGTGTCTTACTCTTCAATATCTCTTTAAAGTCAAGTAAAGACACATAGAGACAGCTTAACAAATAGTGGATAAAGAAAGAAATGAATGCATAAACAAATGCTGAAATCACCCTGCAGTTAGTGATACTAGTGGGGAGGGTGGTGGGGGCAGGGGAGACACGAATCTGACTACTCCCACTCAGCACAGACAGAAGTGGAGTAAGGAGCCAGAGACACACCAGACGAAGGAACCAGATACAGAAGGCCTTCTTCAAATCCCATTCTGGGGATGGTCTAATGACATTTAATTTCTGCACAAAATTGTACCTCAGAAACTTCACCAAGGCAAGGAAAAAAAAAAAAAACTGACAGCATTGCTACCAAGGACGTGGCATCAATAGTAATATTCATCAAATAGCTCTTTCTCTGTCTCCCAGTGACTCATTCTGGCCAATGAAACGTGGGTGTTGTGACCTGTGTCACTTCTGAGTAGAGGCATGAAAACCCCATGCGACTCTCTGGTTTCTCTCTTTCCTGCCCCAGAAGCTGCGTGTTCCACTTGGTACACGTGTAAGCTAGTGGAGCCTCACTGACCACAGTACTTTTGCAGGTTGGTAATGAATGTGTGTATGCATGTGTGTGTTCCTTCTGAGATTTGGGAGTCAGTTGTTCCAGCATCAGAACAGAGCCTATTCTGAAGACGTGAAAGGAAGACAAAATCTGCCACATGAAGCAGGTACTTTTCTGGATCTCCTCTTCCTTCTGTGTCTTCATCCCAAGCTGCTCCCTCAGGTCTCAACTTGATTCCTCTTTGGGGCTTGGTTGATTCCTAGTCACCATCACTGATTGACCAACAACTGGATCCAAACTTCTGCTTAAGAGCATCCACACCTGGTGCAGCTCCTCCTCCCTTTACATCAGTCTGTGCTGACAGTTGTGCTTCCATTTCCCCATTTTTGTCTCTGAGCATCTTGACCTTCATCCTTAAACAGCTCTGAGTTAGTCAGTTCATCATCTTTGATCTTATTTTTACATTCCACCAATCCTGTACTAATGAAAAGCAGCATGTACTTTCCAAACCTCTTCTGTTTCTTCTTGATTTCCAGAACAAATCTGATTCCTGGATTTAGTTCTCCATGTAGTTCATTAAATTCTTCACCTTTGGGTAAGAAATAATTTTGCTGAATTTTTTTCCCCTCAACTGAAGCAAATGGCACATTCAAAACCTATCTCCTTGTGACCATGCAACCGAAAGGTATGTGTGAGGGGTCCAGCTGCTAACCGCTCAAAAGCCAGTATACAGGCCAGGTTGGTGGAAAGAAAAGTTTGTTTTATTTCAGATGCCAGCAACTGGCGGGGACGGTGGTGGACATCTGTACAAGGGCCGACTCCGCCCACCCCATGACAAGAAGAGGGTGAGAGCTTATATAGCAGAGCTGGGGTTGGGGGAGGTTATATGCAGAAACAGCACAGTCATCTCTAACAGTCATCTTCAAATTGGTCATCAGTGGTCTGATTAGCATCATCTTGGTTGTCTTCAGTTCATTTCAGTCACTCAGTCGAGTCCAACTCTTTGTGACCCCATGGGCTGCCGCACACCAGGCTTTCCTGTCCATCACCAACTCCCAGAGCTCGCTCATACTCATGTCCATCAAGTTGGTGATGCCATCCAAAACATCCACTGGTTGTTTTAGGTACAGTTAATCGTTAGTACCTGTGTGTACTTGTTCCCATGTCTTTGTGGTCAGTTCTCAGAATTGTGGATGCTCAAGTCCAGGGTACAGTGTGGTCATCATGTAGTTCACTGCTCCACCTGGTGTTTTGTGTCTATAAGACAGCTCACAGCACATGGCTCAGAATATCATCTATAACCCTTGAGAAACAACTAAACGTCCTTGACTGTGCTTAATGAGTACATTATTATTAGTTAGTCTCCTCTGACTGTTTTCCTTTGTTTCCACATTTCTCGCTTCTCCAATTAAACATATTCTTTGACTAAAGTTTTCCACAGGCAAAAGGCACGCAGAAGACACAGTGAAGGGGCAAGGATCATAGAGTCCTCTCTGCTTCAACCACAGCCCTAGGGCCCCCCTTGGGACTTGGAAGGGGCTGGTGCAAGGAGAGGCTCTGAAGAACAGGCTTCATTAACTTCATGATTAACCCACCCCTGCTCAGAGCTGATGTAATTACCAACTGCAGAGCTATTGAGTTCTTGTGGGTGGTGATTCTTAAACCACTGCAACCTAAGGTTAGTGCCTCTGGGGTGGCACTCAGAGTTCAAAGCCTGAGTGATTGCTCAGACTCAAAGTCTATGAACTGAGGCTCTATTGCACATGGAGCTTTGGTGCAGCTGAGTCCTGCCCGCAGACCAGCCTCAGAACACTGGAAAATACAGCAATGTGTTCCTCCTTTAACATCAAAGACTCTGTGAACAGATCTCTTTTCCTTGTCATCGAATGTTTCCCAATCTGGGCATGCTAACCAAGGCTCCTGCAGTCTGCAGGCATTGTCTGAGGCCTTGCTAGGGCCCAGGATTGGAGTGAGGACTGTGCCTGTGTATAAGCTCTATATTTCCCCTCTTTATAACTTCACAGATGCTCAGCTAATATTTATTGAATGGCTGAATGGCACTGTACTAAATATTGAAGATAAATTATCTTAAATATAAAAAATCTTTCTGAAAACATCATTTAGCTAATACTTTTGTTTTAAAGACAAATGTTTCCGGCAATTAGCAAGGCAGAATTTGATTTTCAAAAACAAGCAGCTATCACCAACAAATATGTCACAACGAACACTGCAAATCTCTCTCTCTAAGGATACACAAGACAAACCACAAAGTACCTACATGTGGCTTCTTAATAAGTCTTAATCAAACCCAACTGAGGAGACAGGATATTCACATGATTTATCATTGGCAGTTTTTTCATTAAAACCACACAGCAATATCACAGGAAGAAGATTTGCAATTTAAAAAGTACAGCTGCACCATTGATATGACGTAAGGAAGCAGATGAGGTGCCCAAAGACTTCTTTGGCTTAAAATAACACACAGCTTAATTAGTCTTTCACTTTTCGAAGGAGAGTCCTCTTCAGCTGATCTTGAAAGATGATGTGGAGACCAGGACAACTCAATTGTTCTGCACAACAGTTAGAACTGTGAACTGATAATTTTGGATACTGTTGCTCTTTGAGTCCCTTCTTGTTACTTTTTGTGAATCTACGGTAGATTTTTACATTTCTGTTGCCACATGGCTCACATAAAACATCTTAGAGGGACAACAGTAAATACTGTACTGATAACAAATTAATTCCAATGATATGCAAAAGCTCTACCTTTTTATCCCCTTCTACACATTTTGTTTTGGATGTCACAATTTACCGCTCTCTATATTGTATATCCACTAACAAAATATTTTTCTCTATAGCTATTTTAATACTTTCTTTAGACTAAAGCTAACTGATTAGCACACTACCATATTACAGTGTCAGAGTATGCTGAATTGGATACAGTATTTACACTTACAAGTCTGTTGCATATTTTCACTTCTTTCATATAAAAATTAGCATCCTTCATTTAGTTTGAGGAACTCCCCTCAGCAATCTTGTAAGACAAGCCTAGTGTGGTGAATCCCCTCAACTGTTGTTTGCTTGGGAAAGTCTTCATATCATCTTCATTTATGAAAAACAACCTTCCTGAGAAAAATATTCTTGGGTGGTAAGCTTTTTTTTCCCATAAGTTTGAATATATCATCCTTTCTCTCCTGGACAGTCAGGTTTCTACTAAAAAGTCCACTGATATTTTTAAGGGAATTTCTTTTTTTGAGCACTTACTTTTCTCTTGGAGAAGGAAATGGCAACCCACTCCAGTGTTCTTGCCTGGAGGATCCCAGGGACGGGGGAGCCTGGTGGGCTGCCGTCTATGGGGTCGCACAGAGTCGGACACGACTGACGTGACTTAGCAGCAGCAGCAGCACTTTTCTCTTGCTGCTTGTAAAATTCTTTTTCTTGATTACAAGCAATGTGTCTTGGGGATGATCATTTTGAATGAATTCTGAAGAGTGACCTATTAGCTACATGTACTTGGATGTCTAAATCTCATCAGATTTGGGACTTATCTGGTATTATTTATTTAAGTACAATCTGTGTCCCTTTCTCCCTCTCTTGTCCTTCTGGGACTCCAATAATGTCCAAGTTGTTTCTGTGAATGTTACCCCAGAGCTCACACAGGTTCTTTCACTCTTTTTCATTCCTCTTTTTCTTTGTCCCCTGGCTGGGTAATCTCAATGGTCCTGCCTTCTAAGTTACAGAGTCTTTTGCTGTTGTTGATGCTCTAGGTAGCATTTTTCATTTTGTTGCATTTCATTCATTGTAGTCTTAAGCAACTGATCTAACCAGTCCATCCTAAAGGAATTCAGTCCTGAATATTCATTGGATGGACTTATGCTGAAGTTGAAACTCCAATCTTTTGACAACCTGATGCGAAGAACTAACTCATTAGGAAAGACCCTAATGCTGTGAAAGATTGACAGCAGGAGGAGAAGGGAACGACAGGGGATGAAACGGTTGGATGATGGCATCACCGACTCAATGGACATGAATTTGGGCAAGCTCTAAGAGTCCGTGATGGACAGGGAAGCCTGGTGTGCTGCAGTCCATGGGGTCGCAAAGAGTCGGACACGACTGAACCACTGAACTGAACTGAATCTTAAGCAACTGAATCTCTGTTTGGTTCATTTTTCTGTTTTGTTTCTTCTGTTATTCTCTTTGCCTCACTGCAAAGCTTAAGGGATCTCAGTTCCCCTACTGGGACTGAATCCAGACAACAGCAGCAAATGCATTGAATCCTAACCACTAAACCATCAGCAAACTCCCTGTTTACTTCTTTTTTATGCTTTCTTTCTCTGTTTTAAAAAAAACTCTGAATTTATTCTGTGAAGTAACACCCTAGCTCAACAATTACTGAGCCCTAGCTCAATAATTACTGAGCCTGAGCTCTAGGACCCGCAAATTACAAATAGGAAGCGATGCTGCAACCCCTGAAGCCTGGGTGCCTAGAACCCGTTCACAATAAGAGAAGGCCACACATGGAGAAATGTGCTGTCCGCAGAGAAGAGTAGTGCCTGCTTGCTGCATTTGGAGAAAGCCCATGTGCAGCAACAAAGACTCATGCAACCAAAAATTGAAAACAGTAATAATGATGATGAGAATTTTTTTTTAATCTTATTTTCTTCATATATTGTCTTCCTGAATTTCATTGTTTATCTGTGTTTTCTTGAAGTTCACTGAGCTTCTTTGTGTGTGTGCCTTATTTCATCATATGTCATCTATTTCATCACTTCCCAAGTGAATAGACATGTAAGATGCCCTGGAAGAAGACCTGGGCATCTTACCATCCCCAAGCACAGCCTAGAACTATGAAGACTGCAAGCGTGAGTGTAGGTTCGAGCCCTAGAAACCATCCAGAGTCATCAACCAAGTAACTGGGTGGGTCCAGCTCACAACCAGGCCAGCACTCTCAGGTTTTATATTAGTGCAGCAGCTTGTCCACATGTCCACAATGGAATTGACCGGGAGTGGGGATAGGGGTGGGGGGCAGGGGGGGTTGTGGGGGTAGTGCTGTGTAAACACAATCTTTACTTTTTCACTTCTTCATGACAGCTCTCTCTGCACTGAGGAGTCACAGCATGATAACAATTACTTTTTCAGTTCAGTTCAGTCACTGAGTCCTGTCCCACTCTTTACGACCCCATTAATCACAGCATGCCAGGCCTCCATGTCCATCACCAACTCCCGGAGTTCACCCAAACTCATGTCCATCGAGTCAGTGATGTGATCCAGCCATCTCATCCTCTGTCGTCCCCTTCTCCTCCTGCCCCCAATCCCTCCCAGCATCAGGGTCTTTTCCAATGAGTCAACTCTTCGCATGAGGTGGCCAAAATATTGCAGTTTCAGCTTCATCATCAGTCCCTCCAATGACCACCCAGGACTGATCTCCTTTAGGATGGACTGGTTGGATCTCCCTGAAGTCCAAGGGACTCTCAAGAGTCTTCTCCAACACCACAGTTCAAAAGCATCAATTATTCAGCACTCTGCTTTCTTCACATTCCAACTCTCACATCCATACACGACCACTGTAAAAACCATAGCCTTGACTAGATGGACCCTTGTTGGCAAAGTAATATCTCTGCTTTTGAATATGCTCTCTAGGTTGGTCATAACTTTCCTTCCAAGGAGTAAGCATCTTTTAATTTCATGGCTCAATCACCATCTGCAGTGATTTTGGAGCCAAAAAAAAAAAATAAAGTCTGACACTGTTTAAGCAATCTTGAAACAATCTTGAAACATCTGAAAAATAGATGTTTTCAAAGAAGCCCCTTGATCTGAAATTCTTCCTCTAAGAGATCAGTCATGTCAGATGCCTCCATCCATATCTCTGAAACATAAATAGCCAAATGTTCCTGATCTTTCTATCTACATTCATTCTTTTGGATCCCCTCTGCCTAAGTCTCCACTTTCTTGCCTTCTTGTCCCATCTGAATATAGGGTGTGGGTGAGCACCAATTTGCCTTCCATCAACTTGAAGATATATATGAACTGATATAATTCACTTAGAAGGAGAGATCCTTGGAGAGACAAGAAATAGCACCATCCTAAAGAAATAGTAGGAAGATATAGAGAAGAAAGAATGGATTTATAAAATTTGGATAATCAAATAGATATGGGAGATGAGCAAAGAGGTGTCTGTATCCACTAAAGAAATTAAAGAGAGATGAAAAAGGAAGAGGTAGTTATGTACAGTTAGATTATTAATTGCCCTGTGAATATTGAGGCAGGATAAGGAAAGCTGTATCCATTCTCTTCCACCAGCCAACCTTCCGCTTTGAAACTCATACCAGGCTGGTGTCCAAGAACAAGTTACAAACTGGTGATGTGACATCTCAGAGGTGTTTAGAACTGTTTTGTTTTGTTTTGTTTTTCCACGAGTTCATCTTGTTAGGAAGGAGTGTGAGAATGTAGACCAATTTTACATCCTTTTCTAAATAAGAGTGACCTGGAGCACTTGTGAGCATGCCCTCATTAGCCTCTAAGACAAGTGAGAAAGCAGGTCAGCCAATTAATATTGCATTTCCTTTGAGAAAGATGGCATTTGAGGACCAATCCTCTAAAAGTATTTGACATGGAGCTTGCTAAATTAACAGCACAGCAAAAAGTTAATTTATTCAAAATATTTCATTTTGGGCAATTTTCATATGACACAATTCCAGGTCAGCACTACTCTATTGAAATACAGGCAATTAGAATATCTGAGGCTTCATCTCCTAGTTAATACAGCATCATGAGAAAGTCACTGGGGATGTTCCCAGGGCACTGAGTTCAACATCATCGTACCCAGCATCCCCTTTTTTCCCCTGGAGCAGCCAGAAGCTCTCTTCTCCTTCCCCAGGATCAGCTGCCTCTCTGGAGAAGTTCAGACAAGAGCCTGAAATAGAAAAGAGAAGTTTGATTAGAACTGAGACACGAGGATGGGACAGAACCCTCTGGTGGAAGGGAGTCAAGCAAGTGCTTATGACAAAGCATCCCTGGGACCCAGGTGTGGGGAGGGAGGCTCAGGCTATTTCACATGAGTTCCAGTGAGGATGGATCCCAGCTGTCCTCTCAGATCCAGTGCATGTGGTCTCCTGGGCCTCAGTGCATGGGGAAATCCTGCATCACAGGAGATCCGTGCTCAGGAGCTCTGGGAGACCTGCTTCCAGGCAACACAATACCAAGGAGATGCCCAGCAACAGTAAGAGTCATGAAAAGGAATTTAAATGTTCTCCTTTCACAGGTGATAGATGCAAATTCACAATAAGAGGGAGACTGGAGACAGGAAAAATCTGAATTCCTCACTCACAACCCAAGTCTGCTCTTAGTTGACTTGACTCCTGTCCCCAAATGTCCACAAATAGTATCACAGGTGCCCCCACAGATATCTCCTCCCCAGAAACTACACAGGCCCTCAGATGGAGAAATACTCTTTTCTAGAGAATGAGGGTCTTCTTGCAGCTACTGAAATATCAGTTTATCGTGACACACAGTCAAAGGCTTTGCCATAGTTAATAAAGCAGAAATATATGTTTCTCTGGAACTCTCTTGCTTTTTCGATGATCCAGCGAATTTTGGCAATTTGATCTCTGATTCCTTTGCCTTTTCTAAGTCCAGTTTGAACATCTAGAAGTTCACAGTTCATGACCTGCTGAAGCCTGGCTTGGAGAATTTTGAGCATTACTTTGCTAGCGTGTGATATGAGTGCAATTGTGTGGTGGTTTGAACACTCTTTGGCATTGCCTTTCTTTGGGATTGGAATGAAAACTGACCTTTTCCAGTCCTGTGGCCACTGCTAAGTTTTCCAAATTTGCTGGCATATTGAGTGCAGCACTTTCACAGCATCATCTTTTAGGATTTGAAAGAACTCAACTGGTATTCCATCACCTCCACTAGCTTTGTTCAGAGTGATGCTTCCTAAGGCCCACTTGACTTCACACTCCAGGATATCTGGCTCTAGGTGAGTGATCACACCATCATGATTATCTGGGTCATGAAGATTTTTTTGTATAGTTCTTCTGTGTGTTCTTGCCACCTCTTCTTAATATCTTCTGCTTCTGTTAGGTCCATAACATTTCTGTCCTTAATTGTACCCATCTTTGCATGAAATATTCCCTCGGTATCTTGGTATATTGTTTTGACCAGATCTCTAGTCTTTCCCATTCCATTGTTTTCCTCTGTTTCTTTGCATTGATCAGTGAGGAAGGCTTTCTTATATCTCCTTGCTATTCTTTGGAACTCTGTATTCAAATGGATATATCTTTCCTTTTCTCCTTTGTTTTCACTTTTCGTCTTTTCTCAGCTATTTGTAAGGCCTCCTCAGACAGCCATTTTGCCTTTTTACATTTCTGTTTCTTGGGGATGGTCTTGATCCCTGCCTCCTGTATAATGTCATGAACCTCTGTCCATAATTCATCAGGCATTCTGCCTATCAGACGTAATCCCCTGAATCTATTTGTCACTTCTACTGTATAATCATAAGGAATTTGATTTAGGTCATACCTGAATGGTCTAGTGGGTTTCTCTACTTTCTTCAAGTCTGAATTTGGCAATAAGGAGTTCATGATCTGAGCCACAGTCAGCTCTCAATCTTGTATTTGCTGTCAGTATAGAGTGTCTCCATCTTTGGTTGCAAAAAATATAATTAATCTGATTGCGGTACTGACCATCTGATGATGTCCATGTGTAGAGTCCTTTCTTGTGTTGTTGGAAGAGGGTGTTTGTTATGACCAGTGCGTTCTCTTGGCAAAACTCTATTAGCCTTTGCCTTGCCTCATTTTGTATTCCGAGGCCAAATTTGGCTGTTACTCCAGGTATCTCTTGACTTCCTACTTTTGCATTCCAGTCCCTTATAATCAAAAGGACATCTTTTTTAGGTGATTGTTCTAAAAGGTCATGTAGGTTATCACAGAACGGCAACTTCAGCTTCTTTAGCATTACTGATTCAGCATAGACCTGGATTACTATGATATTGAATGGTTTGCCTTCATGTATGTGACAGTGTAAAGATATTATTAAAACACTTGTTCCACCTTTGAATTTGATTCAGTTCAGTCAATCAGTCATGCCTGACTCTCTGTGACCCCATGGACTGCAGCACACCAGGCTTCCCTGTCTATTACCAACTCCCAGAGCTTGCTCAAACTCATATCCATTGAGTCGGTGATGCCATCCAACCATTTCATCCTCTGTCATCTCCTTCTCCTCCTGCCTTCAATCTTTCCCAGCATCAGGGTCTTTTCTAAGCAGTCAGTTCTTCGCATAAGGTGGCCAAGGTATTGGAGCTTCTACTTCAGCTCCGTCCTACCAATGAATATTCAAGGTTGATTTCCTTTAAATTGACTGGGCTGATCTCCTTGCCATCCAAGGGTCTCGGAAGAGTCTTCTCCAACACTACAGTTCAAAAGCATCAATTCTTCAGCACTTAGCTTTCTTTTAAACATGTTGAATTAATTGATAAGTTTCTCTTTCAGCCATGACACAATGTTTGTGGGATCTTAGTTCCTTGACCAGGGTTGAACCTAGGCCCTAGCAGTGAAAGTGCAGAATCCTAACCTCTGGACCACCAGGAGATTCTGTAATCTATAAACGTTTATGCAAGTATATCACATACAAAGTGATGTTTATGTCACATTATGGAGACATAAATGCCAAAAGCAGAGTGATTCCTCACTCCTTGCAAGGAGTCTGACAGCATTAAATATGGCATATGTTCAAGATGATGCTACCAAATATATGAGATTACCTATATTTTGAATCTCTAGGGAGGCTGGGCATTGAGGAGCAAAAATTCACTCTTTTCAGATAGAAAGATTGCAGGGGATGAACTGACCCCACTCACCTGTCTGAGAGGACCTCACCCCATCCTCCTTCTCTGGGAACACTTCCTCCTCATTCCCCTGAGAGGCAGAAGGAGTTCCAGGCACTGGTACTTCTTCAGCATCATCGTAATTTTCAGCAGGGACATCAGTCCTCTGATCTGGGGGTTCCAAGAGCAGACAAGGGAGTGGATGAAACCGCAGTGGGTGGGTTGGTCTGGGGAATACCTAAGATACCTTCTGACCCAGAGTTTCTGAGTTTCTGAATAAAGGCACCAATCACTCCTTGTTTCAAAAGACTTTTTTCTCTAAGACCATGTTTCATTTTGATGTGTCCATAAGCCAAAACATGATTTTACATATCTTAATATTTTCTGGGGGAAACTACATATCTCAAAGCAACTCTTTCACCACTGAGCATTGCTAAAATATTTTGACAAACTGTGCTTTACAGATGTTATTTTTGTAAAACATTGTGTGCCTGTTGTGGTTCTGGACACAGAGAGACCAGCCCCAACATGAGACATCACAGAACTGCCAGAGAAGAAGGATGAACCCCATCTGGACACAAGGGTTGCCTCTGGTCCATCAAAGGAAAACCATTCCCCTTAAATCTCCTCTCTATGAGGGAAACTCTCCTCCCCAGAGCCCAGCCGAGGCAGGTCCACCTCTATTTCCTGGAGTGGATCTGTAGTCACTGTTGTCCTCACCATCCCTGGTGTAATACGGCAGTTTAGTCAGTGAGAAATCTGATGGGAAGCCTCATGTGGAGATAAACATCACACAACACACAGCATGACCCTCCCCACACCCACGGGACCTGTGTTAAGGCTGAGAAGGGACAAGCCTGGCTTCTGCAGTGTAGACAGAGGCTGGGAGGTCACGAGGCTCTGAGAGGCCATCCTGCCTCTTTGGAGGAGCCGTCTCTGTGAGCCTGGGGCACACATGGGGTCTGCAGATGCTGAGAAGATGTGCACAGCTAGTGGGTGGTGACAACCAGAGCTCCCAGGAGGGCAGACAGAGACACTCACCTGGGCTGCCCAGACCTTCCTTCTGGGTCAGAAGGTAATCGAGCTCCTCATACACAGCTTCAGCAAGAGCATCTTCATAGCTGGATAAGGCTGAGAGATCCCCCAGCAGGTCAGAGAAGCTTCCCCAGGTACCCCAATCCAGCCAGCCCACCTTTATCTCCCTGGTGCTCACATGGGGGCTGCCAGGACC
Source organism: Bos indicus (assembly GCF_029378745.1). Lineage (NCBI taxonomy): Eukaryota > Metazoa > Chordata > Mammalia > Artiodactyla > Bovidae > Bos > Bos indicus. The sequence goes on along the minus strand of NC_091764.1, from coordinate 103,281,434 downwards.
TCAGCATCATCTCCTACCCCGTGCACCATGTCAGCACCTTCTCCCCTCGTCTGACCCTGATTACAGCTCAGCGCCAACTCTGTCTGGTCTCACAGGACAGGCCATGACTTATGAGAGTTCACACCCCAGTCCTAAAAGCTCTGTCTACTCAGCCCTTAGAGCTCAACACGGAGCACATGGAGTCTGCAACTCAGAATAGTAACTGGCCCAGGTTCCCCTCCTCACACCTGCCCCATTTCCCGCCTCCACACACTCTCCTGGTCCCCAGTTCCCCCTGCAGCCCACCTCTGCGCTCTGCTCTCCATCTGAGTAGCTGAGTCACAAAGATGATGAGGACCAGGAAGAGAAGGGCCCCCAGGATGAGGCAGAGGATCCCAGGCAGGGAGAAGATGCCAGGGAGAGGATTTGAGGTTGTTCTGGTCCCTAAGGAGAACAGGAAAAAGGGCTGGAGATACTCTTGGGCACAGAGAAATGTGTCAGCATGTTCAGGAGCTCCGGACAATGGCGTCTCAGCTTCAGAGAGTGTCAGGGTTCCCCCAGGTCTCGTTCTGAGACAATTCGACTCCACTCTGGCCAGTGTGGCCCCGAGGCAGAGATGGGGATTGTCAGGGAGCTGCCCTGCTGAGACAGCCTCTGAGGACCCAGCTCATCCCTTCTCCTTGGGCTTCAGGAAACAGAACATCAAACAGTCCAGGGACCTGCACCTCTCTGATGAGGAGCAACACTCAAGGTCGGGTGGGAGTTCCTTAGATTCTATAACATGGAAACCAGACTTCCTTGGACCCCGGGCATGAGAATATTTGACCCTGGACATCAAGGCAGGGGATTTCCCCAGTGTAATGCCCTGGCTGCTCCCCAACAGCCATGGCTCCTCAGACTCTTTCTTATTCGGAGCTGTCGGAGAGCCCACAGAACATGTCCCCAGTACTGAGTATTCTCCCTTGCCCATGGATGGATCACAGTACCTGCTGTAGTCGTGGGCAGTGTTGTCCTTACACCTAAAGAGAAAAACAGTAGTGTGGGGAAGAAGAATTGGCCAGAACACAGGGCAAACCTTTTCCCTCCTGAGCCTGAAATCACCCCTCAGTCTCCACAATATCAGTGTCCAGTCCTCCCAGCTTCTGTATCATAGATCAGGGCCCTAGGACCTGGACACTGTCTGAATACAAACTCCCCACCACGCCCGGCCCAGCCCACTGCCCCTGCGCTGCCCCAGCTCACCCAGGGTGGACCCTGAGCCCCTCACTCACCAGAGCACCTCACACCAGCATCCTCCTTGTGCTTGCAGTCACTCTGCCCCCAGGGCTCCGCAGCACAGTCCCACAGGGAAGACTCCCGGCCCCCACACCGCACCTCATCCAGCCAGATGCTCCCATTTCCAGGGCCGAATGTCGCGGCCCGCACGGCTTCCAGGGCCTGGCCACAGCCCAGCTGCTGACACACCACCTCAGCCTCTGCCAGGCTCCAGGAGTCATCGCACACAGTGCCCCAGGAGCCGCTGTGCCAGACCTCCACCCGCCCTGAGCACTCGCTGTCTCCTCCTCTGAGCCGGAGCTTCTCTCTGTCTGAAAAGGCAGCAGCCTCTCCTGTGACTGCCCTGGTGGAGGAAGGAGCCCCTGGAAGCCACAGGGGAGGGGGCTGACATACCTGTGCAGGGGGCAGCAGTTGGACAGCTCTTGGGTCTTCTTACTGCAAACAGCAGGGATACAGTGGATCAGGAATAGCTGGGGGAGGTCTTGTCCCCAAACATGAGTATCTAAGGGTTTTTGTCACAGTCAAATGACAAGAGACCACAGAAGCTTCATCATCTACTTGGCTGAGAGGTTCACTGCATGTTATCAGCAGCTGAAATTACTTTATCTAATTAGTTGTTTACCATAACAACAGCAAACAAACAGACACAGAGACAAATACAAATATACACCTACATTTTGTAGACTCAACCAAAACCCATCAATTAGGTTTGAAAATATGAAATCATACTAATGACATCCTACATGGTTGGCAGTGACACAGAAACAGAGAGTAAGTCACCTGCACACGAGATGTAGGCTTCCTCCTTTGGAGAGCATGAGTTGTAATTCCAAGGGTCAGAAGGACACTGCCAGAGAGAGGGGTCAGTTCTCTGGCACTGGATTCCATCTACCCAGTGGGGTCTAGAACCTTCCCTGAGACCAACAGAGGTGTTGAGACTTCCACTGTCCCCACAGCCAAGCTGACTGCAGATGATGGACACGGTGACATCATCCATGGGGCTGCGGCAGACACTACCCCAGGTCCCGTTGTAGAAAACTTCCAGCCACCCAGCACACTCCTGGTCCCCGCTGACCATCCTGAGGGCCAGGAACTCTAAGATCGAAAGGGAGGAGACAGGACACAGTGAGCACTCCACTCAGAGCTCTGGGTTTTCCTCTACCCCAGAAATAGTGCCCATACACCCCTGACCCAGCGGAGGAGATGCCCACTGGGTGACAAGACTGACTTTTACCTCCCTTTCACCTGACTTTGTCCATTAATGTCTATATACCTATTTCTACCACAACAATGTAGATATGAACAGAGAGGAAGACCAAACTGGGCAGCTGCAGTGATGGGAGCTGAATTCTGATTCCTGACAAAACTTCTAAAAGAACAGAAAATGATGTGGACAGTGAGGTAGTTGACAGAATAATGGACCCACAGAGATGTCCACAGCCTAATCCCCGAACGTGTGACAGTCACCTTACATTTCAAAAGAGATTTTACAGACGTGATTAATAAGGACCTTGGGATTGAGACATAAAACTCAAATATTGTGGATTAACCATGTGAGCCCAGCCTTACACATCTTTAAACCTGCTATTCTGAGAAATGCATCATCTTTCCCAGCTCCAGTCAGAGGGAAATGTGAGTGAGGGAGAACAGTTGGAAGAGCACTGTTGTCTGAAGAAGAATAAAGAGGGCCCTGAGCCAAGAAATGAGGCCACACAGAAACCACAAAAGGCTGGGAAAGGAGTCCTCCCCAGAGACTCCAGGAAGAATGCAGCCCTGTGGACACTTGGATGTAGGCCCACAGAGACCCTAGTTAGACTCCTAGCAAACATAACTGTAAAGGAAAAATCTGAGTTTTCACTATGTCAGTCTCCTCTGTCCATGGGATTCTCAAGCAAGAATACTGGAATGGGTTGCCAGGCCCTCCTCCAGGGGATCTTCCTAACCCAAGGACTGAACCCACATCTTTTACATCTCCTGCAATGGCGGGCAGGTTCTTTACCACTAGCACAACTTGGGAAACCTAGGATTTCCAGGTGTTTCTTCCACGGATAACCGCAGAGTGAGCCCTGCTTTCAAGTGTTAACTGTAAGAAACAGCTCTGTCAGGTAACACTACTGAGAATAAAGGATCAGAATCTCAGCTGCCTCAGGAGGAAGTGAAAGCACCCAGTCTTCATGTCTGTTGGAAAGACAGGCTCCATGGGAGGAAGCCTCCTTCTCTGGTCCTTTAAGCATCTCTCCATCAGGGCTCAGACCCCTGTCCTCCAGGGCCCCACTCCTCCCCCTGCCTGTGGACAGTGTGCAGCACAGACCTGAGCAGATGACCCCAGCGTCCTCCTTGTGTCTGCAGTCGTGCCGCCCCCAGCCCCGGGAAGGGCACCTCCACACGTGGGACTCCTTTCCTGTGCAGTTCAGGTCGTCCAGCCAGATGGGCCCTGGCCCTTCCCCAAAGTGAGCTGACCTTGTGGCATTGAGGGCTTCTCCACAGCCCAGCTGCCTGCACACCACGCGGGCATCGTCCAGGTCCCAGCCATCATCACAGATGGTGCCCCAGGAGCCCTGGTCAAGGATCTCCACTCTCCCAGCGCAGGGACCACCCCCGTCCACCAGGCGGAGCTGCCTGCTGTCTGAGGAGAGAGAAATGGGACAATGGGGTGGTGACCTCAGGGGTTGAGTAGCATCTTCTGTCCTGTGGGACTCTCACCTAAGCAGTAGGGGGCGCTCTCCTCTGAGGCCACAGAGCCTGCTGGTTCAGACACGGAGTCGTTGCACTGGGGCAGCACCCGGGTCTGGTTTCCTGCAGAAACAGCAATGATCAGGGGTCTGGTTGGGTTGAAGAACAGGAAACTGAATTAAACTAAATAATAACCTAGTGATGGTGTTTGAGATGAAAGCTGTAACAGCAGTGAAGTTATTATAGAGTTCAGTTTCTCCATGGAGAGGTCTGCTTCTGACAGTGCCACAATTTTTGTTTAAGCCAAGCTTTACACTGAGAATGAGTTAAATAGTGGGTTCTATACCTAAATCTATATCAAAATAGAAGAAACAAAACAAAATCTTTTCTGAAAGATTTCTAAAAGTTTTCATCTTCCGTGTCTGTCACTAACAGAAGGGAAAAAAACTCATATAAAAGACATCAAATGGAAAATCAAAAGGAAAAAGAAGACATTCCCCAAAATTTCCCCAAATATTCAACTATTAGAGTTACCTGACAGAGAATTTAAATAGCCCTGATTACAGTGCTCTTAAGATTAATTGACAAGATGTTTTTCTTGGCAGAGAAATTTTAACAAAAAAAGAAATAAAAGTTCTAGAGCTAAGAAACTTAATATTTGAATTTAAGAACTAAAGAATGAATGTATAAGCACATTAGATCAGCATAAGGCAGTTATTAATACAGAAGATCAGAGGACAAATATTCTATTAGGTTGGTGCAAACATCACTGCGGTTTCAGACCACGAATTTTAAATCATTATAATTAGGCTCAGACATATCTTTATTAATCAAAATAGGAACCATTACAATCAACACATTTTTGCCAACGAGAAATTAGTTTGTTTTTTCCTGTAGTGTAAAGCTGTGCTTTGGGATTTGATGAACTCTTGCAAAGCATTTTCTGCCTCCTGTTGGTTGTGGAAGCATTTTCTCTGCAAAAAGTTGTCAAGATGTTTGAAGAAGTGGTATTCAGTTGACGGGAGGTCAGGTGAATATGGCAGATGAGGCAAAACTTCGTAGCCCAACTCGTTAAACTTCTGAAGCGTTGGTTGTGTGATGTGTGGCCAGGCGTTGCCACGGAGAAGAATTGGCACCTTTCTGTTGACCAATGCCGACTGCAGGTGTTGCAGTTTTTAGTGCATCTCAGTGATTTGCTGAGCATACTTTCCAGATGTAATGGTTTTGCTGGGATTCAGAAAGCTGTAGTGGATCAGACTGGCAGCAAGTTTGGCCTTGGGAAGTGCTTTGCAGCTTCTTCTCAGTCCCACCACTGAGCTGGTCATCGCCAGTTGTCATATAAAATCCACTTTTCATCACAGGTCACAATTCAATTGAGAAATGGTTCATTGTTGTTGTGTAAAATAAGAGAAGATGATGCTTCAAAATGACAAGTTTTTTGATTTGTGGTCAGCTCATGAGGCACCCACTTATCAAGTTTTTTCACCTTTTGGCGTTTGCTTCAAATGCCAAACGACTGTAGAAAGGTCAACATTCAGTTCTTAGGCAACTTCTCATGTAATTGTAAAAGGATCAGCTTTGATGATTGCTCTAATTGGTTGTTGTCAACTTTCAATGGCGGGCCATTGCACTCCTCATCTTCAAGGTTCTCATCTCCTTTGCAAAACTTCATTTAAATAAAATTCTTTATTATTTATTTATTTTTGGTGTTGCAGGGTCTTTGCTGCTGCTCAGGCTTTTCTCTAGTTGTGGCGAGTGGGGACTAGTCTTTGTTACAGTGCGCAGGCTTCTCACTGTGGTGGTTCTCATGTTATGGAGAGCAAGCTCTAGGGCTTCTGGGCTTCAGTAGTTGTGGTTCCCAGGCTCTAGAGCACAGGCTCAATAGTTGTGGTGCACAGGCTTAGCTGCTCTGCAGCATGTGGCGTCTTCCTGGACTAGGGATTGAACCTGTGTCTCCCGCATTGGCAGGCGGATTCTTTACCACAGAGCCACAAGGGAAGCCCTGCAAATCTTCTTGAACAACCACTGCACTATATGTTCATTAGCAGTTCCTGGACCAAATGCATTGTTGATGTTGCAAGTTGTCTCTGCTGCTTTATGACCCATTTTGAACTCGAATAAGAAAATCACTTGAAATTGCTCTGTGTCTAACATCATGTCTATAATCTAAAATACATATGAAATAAGCAGCAAGTAATAAACCATAGCAAAATAAAAAGCAAGAAATACACATTAAATGATGTGTAACATAACCACATTTATTTAAGAATACATTCCAAGATCAAATGGCAAATTTCAATAATGCAAAACGGCAATGACTTTTGCACCAACCTAACTGCTGCAGGTCACATGGTAAGTGTCCTGGTTATACTGCTGTGTAACAAATTTCCCCCCAAAATTTAGCCACTGGAGGAAAAAATATATACTTCATTTTGCTTAAGACTTCCTGAGTCAGCAATTTGGGAAAGACTCAACAGTTCTGTCTTGGGGTCTTTCAGTGCTTGCACTTAGGTATCATCTGGGGCTGCAATCAGCTGAGAACTGGACTGAACCTGTGGTTACTAAGGAAATTCCTCATAGTATTTTAGTGGTAAAGGGACATCATGACAGCAACCTAATCCAGAAAGATTTTATATGTTCAGAGAGAAATGAGACAGAATGAACCAAAAACTAGCATTGAGGGATTCCAGTTAAAGGTCATCTGGAAATGTTTATATTATTCTTCTAACTTTTCAGTGTCTCATATTACATCAAAATTTTAAAAAAATGTTAAAAGGTGAAAACAAGTCAGAGATAATTCATTCCTAGGACATCGTCCATAAAAGAAATACTAATAACATAAAAAATAAATAAAATGCTTAGGAAAAATGTAGAAGAAGGTGGACAAAACTTCTGAGAGAAATTTAAGACCTAACTGAATGGAGGGATATATTATGTCAATGGCTTCCCAGATGGCTCAGTAGTAAAGAATCCGCCTGCCAGTGCAGAAGTGGGTTCAATATCTGGGTCAGGAAGAAGCCCTGGAGGAGAGCATGGCAACCCACTCCAGTATTCTTGCCTGGGAAATCCCATGGACAATGGAGCCTGGGCAGACTGCACTCCATGGGTCACAAAACAGTTGGATGCAACTTTGTGACTAAACTACAACAAAAATTATGTCAATGAATTGAGAGATCCAAAATTGTCAAAGTCAGTCATTCTCAAATTTCTGTGTAGATTAAATCTAATCTTAATCAAAATACTCTTATGCTATTTTTTTAGGGAGTGTGAAAAATAACAAGCAGATTCCAAAATTTAGACAAAATACAAAATACCAAGAATGACCAACACAGTCAGTAAGAAAAGGAACAAAGTTAAAGGAGTTAATATAAAGTAACCCCTGTAAATTAAAATTATCTAGACTTATTATAAAGTTATAGTAATTAAGAAAATGCAGTATTGGTGCAAAGATAGACAAATGATACAGTGGAACAGAATACAGAGTCTTTAAAAGGACTCAGACATATGTGCTCTTCTGCTTAAGATAAAGGTAGCACTGCAGGGGGGGGAAAAGTCTCTCCAGAAAAAGATTCTGAGTGAATTGGATGTCCATGTGAAACATGACTTATCTTACACAGATATCAATCCCAGAAGGAACGTACAATTACATGCAAGAGAAAAAGAAACTTTTGTAAGATACTCTAAGAGAATATTTTCATGATCTTGGAGAAGGGAAAGTTCTTTTTAAAGGGATATAAGAAGTATTAAATATACAGGGAAAAGTTGGCAATTATATTAATATTTCCTTCAAATTAAAAACTTGCTTTATCAAAGGATCCTGTACCATTTAGAAAAAGAAAATACCAAATGTTAAACACACAAAATAAGTAACATATATTTGTGCCCCAAGTCATTGTCATGCTACATTCTAGCATTATATTTATAATAGTCAAGAGCAGGAAACAACTCAAATCTCTAACATCAGTTGAATGGATCAATGGCCATGGTATCAATGAAAGCAATATTCTACAGTAATAAAAATGAATAAAGTACTGCTATAAACAACATCATGAGTGAATCCTAAACATAATGTTGAGTCGAAGAAGTCACACACAAAAGAAAACACACTGCATGATTTTATATAAAGTTCAAAAACTGATAAAACACTCTATGATAGTAGAAGTTAGATAAGCAGTTTTCCCTGGAGAGGAGGGAGGCCAGTTATTGGAGGCAACAGTGACTCTTGGGGCTGGGAATGTTCTCTTTGCTCCTCTGGGTACATGACTGAAGTCTACACGTATTGCTTATACACTGTCTTCTATGATCATATGTCAATAACAATGTTGCTTTAAACTATATTATTCCCCTTCACACTTCTTGCCCTAACCTGAAAAATGAGTGAACAATGAGGAGCACCATATTTCATCATGAAATATCTTCCAAAGCCAGTTTTCCCTCACTCTCTGCTCTTGGGGACATTTCACTCCAGGAGCATCCTAAGTACCAATAGCCCTTCCCTGTCTCTTACCTGAGCAGGTCACAGAGGCTGTGTTGCCATGGGAACAGTCAGGACCACCCAAGGCAGTCACAGGGCAACTCCACAGGAAGGACTCTGCCCCCGAGCAGTGAAATCGGACTGTTGAGATCTGATCACCTCTCTCCACCAAGTGTGGTCCTCTGGGGGTGGAGATGGCGACTCCACAGCCGAGCTGACGACAGACAACATTGGCATTGGCCAGACTCCAGTGGGAGGCACAGAGCGCTCTCCATTGTCCAGAAATCTTCATCTCCACCTGCCCCTCACATTGAGAGGAGCCATTTGTCATGAGTCGGACTTCTGAGTATGCTGGTAGAAGAAGACAGAGTTTCAGCAAAATCACATGACTTTCTCACCTGAACAGAGTGTGCAGGGAGGTTAGTCCTGACCTGCATCTCACCTGAACAAACAACCTGAGCAGCTCCACTGTGGTGACAAGTGCCCCCTGGACAAGGCACTCTGGGGCACCACCAGAGCTTACGTTCCTTCCCCTCACACCTGAACTCTTCAGCCCAGACCTGGCCATCAGACTCTCTGAAGAGCTCGTGTCCCAGAACAGACACAGCCTCGCCGCACCCCAGCTCTGCACAGATGACTTGGGCAGTGGGGAGTGTGAAGTTTCCATCAGACACTGGGGTCCAGTCTTCTCCAGGACGTACTTCTACTCGTCCTGAGCAGGGTCCATCGTCTCCAACCAGACGCACAAATCCTAAGAAAACAACAACAAGAAATCCAGTGAGTGCCCATAGACCTGGTTTGGCAATTGGAAACAATGTCACAGGCAATAATGTGAAAATTTTTCTTTTCCAGGAGTGGTGCCTGGAAAGAGAATTGGACAGTTATTTTCAGAATTTCATGAGCAAGTATTTTCAAGACCAAGTTTCTGAAAAGAAACCCTGAAGGATTTTCAGGGTCAGTTTGAAATGGCTGATTTCCAAAAACATGCATTTTGAGGTTAATTAGGAACGCAAATTCCTCATCTAGAGGCCTAGAAACTACAGAGCCCAAGGATACTGCTCTGTAGTGGGCACCAGGCTCAGGTTCAGAGCTGTACTAACCCAGAGTGAAGTAGATCCATGGGCCTCAAGAGGTTAGAGGACTAAGAGCCACACAAGGTTAGAAGGCCATCCTGAGATTTCTGGGGCCAGAATACTGGCCAGTTTTCTCTCAGGAAACAACACTTAAGTCTCTGAAGATAAGGAAAATCACGCAGGCTGGATCTGTGAGTGCTCAATGACAGTAGACAGACTTCTGGCTTAACAGGAGGAAAGCTAGACATTATAACAAGATTTCACACATGTTTCTTAAAATTTTTCACAGTGAAAAATTCCAAGAATTTCTTAGGTGACCTGATTTTGGAAAGTTGTCCAGAAATCAGTTTGGATAGGAAGAAAGCTCAGAGTCATAGGAGAAGGGGCTGGTCATAGCCATCTTTCTTGAAAGCTTAGAATTTATCAAAGAACCTGGGAGAGAGTGAGTTCTCAGTGGGAGCATGTAAAACAGCTGAGGTTTTTAATTACTTCATACTAGACATGTGATGGAGAAGGCAATGGCAACCCACTCCAGTACTCTTGCCTGGAAAATCCCATGGGCGGAGGAACCTGGTAGGCTGCAGTCCATGAGATCGCTAAGAGTCGGACATGACTGAGCGACTTCACTTTCACTTTTCACTTTCATGCATTGGAGAAGGAAATGGCAACCCACTCCAGTGTTCTTGCCTGGAGAATCCCAGGGACGGGGAGCCTGGTGGGCTGCCGTCTATGGGGTCGCACAGGGTCGGACACGACTAAAGCGACTTAGCAGCAGTAGCAGCAGCAGACATGTGAACTTTAGGAAATGCTAAAGAGTGAAGATGAGTTAAAGTATTTTAATCCTGTCTATATGCTATTTTTTCCTTTCCTATTTGGGTTCTTGAGAAATAGCTACCATGCTATAAAGAAAGAGAGGAAGAGAGCAGAAGGCAAATAGTGAAGTGAAGTGAAAGTCACTCAGTCATGTCTGACTCTCTGAGATCCCATGGACTATACAGTCCATGGAATTCTCCAGGCCAGAATACTGGAGTGGGTAGCCTTTCCCTTTTCCAGGGGATCTTCCCAACCCAGGGATCGAACCCAGGTCTCCCACATTGCAGGCAGATTCTTTACCAACTGAGCTACAAGGGAAGCCCAAGAATACCGGAGTGGATAGCCTATCCCTTCTCCAGTGGATCTTCCCAATCCAGGGGTCTAACTGGGGTCTCCTGCACTGGAGGTGGATTCTTTGCCAACTGAGCTATGAGGGAAGCCCAGAGAGCAAATTAGCCATACATAATTTAGAAATTTTCAAATTGCAAAAGCCTCAATATGGATGAAAGATAGAATATTTGGGGGAAATATTTGTCCAACAAGTTTTTGACACATTTTATCCCCTGTGCTCCTCCCATCAACCACTTCACCTTTCCCATTTCTCCCACTGCAGACAAGAGAAAACAATCTTAAGAACCACAAATGGGTGCAAAGGAAATTCTGAACGGGAAGAACTTCTGTAGGAGTGGAGTGAGGTAGGGTGTGTGGTAGGTTAAATGGGGAGTGGATGGGGTATGAAACTGAGAGAGAGACCAAAGAAAAAACTCATGATCATGGTTTGAACTTCAGGGACCATATTTTGGGTAGAGGAAGGTAATCCAAATAAAAAAGAAACCCACAACATAAAACACTTTATTTAACACACTTGTCTGGTTTCAAAGTATGCTCATGATAATTTATGTATATGGTGAAATTCTTTCTGGTAAAGGATTCTGATTATATAAATATGTGAACTTTGAAGGTTCAGAAAGAATATTCTAACAAAATGAAAATCTACTACAGAAAAACAGGAAAGAACAGAAAAGACCTAAAAGAAATTAAAGACTTGAAGGATCAGCTTGACTACTTATACAATGGTGAGAGAGAAGATGGTCTGCTTGCCTTTTATTATTTATCACTCTCATCTCCCCAGAGAGACACAGGTTAGAACTTCTAGTCTGGTCTGGTTGGGAGTTTGCTCATAGGCAACACATTCTAATTAAAGCATTTTCGGTCAACACTTTTTAGTTGCTATATTAACCCCGAAGATTATAGATTAGGCAGAACATGAAAGAAATATTTGTTATATGCTGTTTTATGTACCCTGATATATGTTAAATGCTCAAATATACACTGAATAATCAAAAAAGTCTTATACACATAAGGATAGACTCTTCTGAGACAAATTAAGACTTTTTTTGTTTTCTATTTGATTTTAAAATTTGTGTGGGAGTTTATGTGTGTGAAAACTGCGAGAAAGTTTGTGGAATAGAAGGCTGATGTCAGTTGATAAGGATATTAAATATAATAAAAATATATCCTTCTCTGGTCTCTTGCTGTACAGACATCCTGCTTTCTTAGGCACACACAGCATCCTCCACACCACTCCTGGACCATCAGTGCTGCTCAGAACACCCCACATGTGCCTTTTTCAGTTCCTATTACAGTCCCTCTCCCTCCCAGGTGCCATAACTCTCTTCTACCTTCTTCAAAAATTACATCTGTCCCATTACTCCTATTCATATCAAACAAACCCCCAAATTCAATTCTCTTAAATCATTGAAGTCATCAGGTATAAACTATATAATTTCTTACCATAAAACACAGAAATTGTATTACTTCCACTTTTGACTTGTCAGTGTATGGCTAAGTGTTCTTCCAAAGTTTTGGCCTATACAGATGTCTTAAAAGAAAAAATGAGCAGAGAATCTCTGATAGTAACAATCAAAGGAGAACCTATGACTCAGAGCACTTCATCCAAAGTTCTCTGGTCTTACCTGCAAAGGCCTATGAATATTTACATCTAAAATTTCAAAAGAGACTTGCAATTTGGCACAAATCCATCAATTCCTGTCTCATGTGATTGATCTTCATCTTCATTATGAAGATCAGTTTTCATTGGAATAGTTTAATCTACTATGTCAGTAAGATCACTGGAGAAGAAATAGAGACTTACAGCAGGAAAGTAAATGAAGCACATCACCCACAGAAGCTTTGTGCATTCACGGAGGATGGGTCTGTCAGTCCTCTCTAGCCCATCTATATCCTATTGCCCCAGTGATCAGACACCAGCTTCCATGGCACTTTTCATTCTGCCATCACAGGGTAATACACTGACCATACCTGAGCAGACGACTCCTGCATCATTCTCATGACTGCAGTTGTGCAGTCCCCAGCCCCAGGAAGGGCACTTCCACACGTGGGATTCCTTTCCTCTGCAGTCCAATGCGTTCAGCCAGATGGGCCCTGATCCTTCCCCAAAGTGAGCAGACCCCATGGCATTGAGGGCATCTCCACAGCCCAGCTGCCTGCACACCACGCGGGCATCGTCCAAGTCCCAGCCGTTATCACAGATGGTGCCCCAGGAGCCCTCGTCAAGGATCTCCACTCTCCCGGCGCAGAGACCTCCTCCGTCCACCAGGCGGAGCTGTCTGCTGTCTGAGGAGACAGAAATGGGACAATGGGGCATTGACAAGGGGGTAAAGGTCTTCTGTCCTGTGGGACCTTCACCTGAGCAGTAGGGGGCGCTCTCCTCTGAGGCTTCAGAGTCCCCTGGTTCTGACAGGGAGTCATTGCACTGGGGCAGCACCTGAGTCTGGTTTCTTACAGCAGTGATAAGAGAATAATAACATTGAAAATGGGCAAAAACAGGAAATATTACACTACTGAGTAGGGTGAGACAGAAGTGTTAACCTCTGATTTGTAGAGTTCTGCACAGCATCTGAGAAAGACTTAAAAGAAATGTTAATCTCTACCAGGAGCAATTGAATGAGTTCAGAGTCACAGGTATGGGCTGGCTGCTTAATGGATTCCTTATAAATCACACACACATTGGTGCCCTTGACCTGAGAGCTAAAGGGATTAGATTAAAGGAAATGGAGTCAGGACCCGGCCTCATCAGAAGCCCTAGGTAGCAGCCATGAATCCTCTATCGTTAGAATCAGTCTCCTTGGTACAGTCACGCAGAATTGAAAAACAAATGGACCTTGAGATGTCTTGGTTTGCCCCAGAATATTTCACTGATGGCTCTAAGCTTCAGACTCCAGATCTGGATACTTTGTTTTAAGAAAATGTGATCTCTTTGAGTGGATTGGGCAACCTTGCATGAGAAATGTCTCAGGTGATATTGATTGACATTGACCAGATTCCACTGGGAATCTTGGAATGCTGCTTCTCTCAAGTAAATATTATCTTTTCTTGCACTTTGTGTCAGGAATCGCTATTATTCAAAGTTAGGGGTTATTTGTTCTCCAGGGGGAAAATATTATGCATTTATAACTTTACCATAGAGCAGAAATAGGTTAAATTCTTGCTCTGAAAGCATTTGAACAAACGATACTGACAGACTCACTGCGTTGTTCTTCTTTAATACATAAAAAGCAATGTAAAGAAAGGTTAAATGATGTCTATTCAGTGTTGCATTTTAAGTGAATGATGAAGTAGAGAATAAAATTTAGAATTTTATACTTTCATGAAGAAGGGTTCCAATGGAGGGGTTCACAGCAGGCCAGTGGTCTGCTGGATACAACTTTAAATGCTATAAAATGTTAGATAAAAAATGAAGATATTAGACATTTGTGGACACAATATGAACTAGACATGCTAAAATTCTAAAGAATGGAGATCATTTCATTGTTAACCAAGGATCTGAAGCTTCTCTTTCTCTATGGGAATTTCCCAATTTGTTGCCTGGGTTAATGGATCAAAGTGTGACAGAGAAGCCTGCATGACTTGGGGGTTACCTGGTGCTGCAGTGACAAAACTGGAGACTTGAGAGCCTCTCTCATATAGCAGATTTTCTCCTCAAATATCTGCCCAGTAAACACGCTGTCAATGACAGGAGGCCAAAGAACTGTGTCAAACACCTTGGAAAGAGTGGATATTCCTTCATCCCCCTGACTGCTGAGCTACCAAAACATTCAGGCTTTCAATTATAAACTCTAAAAGCCCATAACACAGGGGCAGAGAAATCAGACGTAGACTGAGTGCTACAAATACTGCAACCCAGACTTGTTACAGCTCAACCCTAGCTAGTATTTAGACATCTGGGTGGTCTGAACCCCTTCTCCCACTTGCTTAACAAAACAGAATATGAATCCTTTCAGGTGTTAGAAAATGTATCTGGGATATCTTATTTTCTTATGCATCATTTTTCTCATTCAGTTAAAAATTGCATGGTATGTAAACAGATGGATGACATGACAAATTTAAAAATTGAAAAAAGGAAGGTAAGAGAAGGCAGAGACACACATGCTAGATATGCTGGAGTTAGCAGATAAGGATTTTAACTATGAACAATGTGTTTAGGGGGAAAAGAGGAAAGGAAAGAATCAGTAGGTGAAAAATGTTAACAAATAATTGTAACTATAAGAAAATCAAAGGAACAGTTGCCAACTGAAAATAAAATATGTAGAATTAAGAACTGAATGAATAGGTTTAAAAGAATTTTAGACAGAACTGAACACAGAATTAGTGTCTTAGAGGAGTCCTAAGAGAGATGAGGAGGAGGAAAAAGAGAAGGACGAGAAGGAAAAAGCGGGGGAATAGGAGGAGAAGAGAAACAGAGACAGTGCAGCAGAAGTAATATTTGAAGATATAATAATTAAGAATTTTTTAAATGGATAGAAGTCTATGAAAACCTCCACATCTAGTAAAGCTGCAAAAAATCAAAGGAAAATCTGGAATAAATTTTTTTAATACCAAAGAAAGAAAAAAAGGAGAGAAAAAGGAACATGAAGCACATGGGTCAATTAAAAGGAAATGGAATACTGCATTGGGATGACCCAGAGGGATGGTATGGGGAGGGAGGTGGGAGCGGAGTTCAGGATTGGGAACACATGTACACCCGTGGTGGATTCATGTTGATGTATGGCAAAACCAAAAACAATATTGTAAAGTAATTAGCCTCTAATTAAAATAAATAAATTTAATTTTAAAAAAAGGAAATGGTAGATACTAACCCAACAATATCAGTAATTGGACTTGCAATCTAATTACAATGGATTAGATACTTCAAATTAAAGCCCCTCTACTAACTGATAAGGAGAAGGAAATGGCAACCCACTCCAGTGTTCTTGCCTGGAGAATCCCAGGGACGGGGGAGCCTGGTGGGCCGCTGTCTATGGGGTCGCACAGAGTCGTACACGACTGAAGCGACTTAGCAGCAGTAGCACTAACTGATAAACCAACAAAATTTGTGTAAATGCTACCTGCAAGATACTCACATTGTATATGAGAGCGAAGGAAGGTCAAAAGTAAAATGATGGGGAAAACGTATATATTATGTGAATACTAGGCTTCCCAGGTGGTGCTAGTGGTAAAGAACTTGACTGCCAATGTAGGAGACATATGAGACATGGGTCCAATCCCTAGGTCAGGAAGATCTCCTGGAGGAGGGCATGGCAACCCACTCCGGTATTCTTGCCTGGAGAATCCCATGGACAGAGGAGCCTGGCTGGCTACAGTCCTTAGCAAAGAGTTGGACATGACTGAAACGACTTAGCAAGCCTGGACACATGTGAATACTAACTATAAGAAAGCTGCAGTAGCTATAGCAAGGTCACAGAAAGGAGATTTTAAGGGAAGATGTGCTAATTTAGTTAAAGAGAATATTTTCATGATTATACAGTGGTACGCCCTTAATAAAGATATTACAGATATCAGAATCCAGGGAAGATATTGAAACATAGCTTTGAAATACAGAATAATACTTGACAGAATGAAAAGAAGAAATAGATAAAATAACAATCAACCTGGGGGAACTTTAACAAATCTTTTTCAATACCATGCAGGCCAGGCATACAAAAAAGAAGGAAGACTATAGTAGATGTAAAACACCACAATCAACACATTTAGCTAAATAACATATAAAGAGCAATGCACCCAATAATGAAAGAATTCACATTATTGTAAATGCACTAGGAACATTTATCAAAAATGACCATATGGTAGGACCAAAACCTTCAGATAACTGAATCTATACAGAGTATTTACTCTGGCCACAGTGTAATTAAATTAAGAATTAATAAGAAAATACGGTTAGCCATCCTTATTTGGAGAAATTAAGCAACACCCTTCCAAAACAGTACCTGGGTCTGGGAATAAATTTAAACCTTAGAAAATATTGTGAAATAGTGATAGCAAAGATATGATATAACTAAATTCTTCTAATGCAACTAAAGTAGTGCTTAAGGGAAATTTATACTTTAGATTTAGAAAAGAAGAAAGGCTGAAAATGAAAAAACATGTAAGCTTCTATTTAAGAAACTAGGAGAAGAGAAAATAAAGCTTAAAGGATACAGAAGTTGGGATTAACAAAGAAAAGAACAAAAATTAATTTTAAAAAAGAAGGTAAGCATGGTGGTAGTGATGGTGGTTTAGCCCCTAAGTCAAGTCCTACTCTTGCGACTCCATGGACTGTGGCCCACCAGGCTCCTCTGTCCATGGGATTTTAGGAAAGAATATTGGAGAGGGTTGCCGTTTCCTTCTCCACGGAATCTTCTTAACCCAGAGATTGAACCTGCATCTCCTGTGTTGCAGGTGGTCTCCTGCATTGCAGGTGGTCTCCTGCATTGCAAGTGGATTCTTTACTGCTGAGCCACCAGGGAAGCCCAAGGTAAGCATGATAGAGAAAACAGAGGAAAACCTTTCAAACATGGCTCCTTGAAAACTGATAACCACTGAGCAATACTAACGAGAACAAAGAGAAAATGAAGTTAACAATACCAAGAATGAAGAAATGTCACTATAAATCATACAAAATTTTTGGTCATAGTTTTATTGAGATTAAATTTACATATCTAATGTGGATAAATACTCAGAAGATATTCAATTTCTCCACAACCTTGCCAACACTTATTCTTTTTTTTTAAATCATAGCCATTTTGAGAGGTGTAAAATGATATCTCTTATGGCTGTGATTTACATTTCCCTGATGACTAATAATGTTGAGCATATTTTCCTATACCTATTGGCTATTTCTATATCTTCTTTGGAGAACTGTCCATTCAAGTCTCTGGTTAATGTTTTAATTGGGTTATTATGCTTTTTTTCTTGTTGTTGTTTTGCACTTGAGTTTTAGGATTTCCTTATATATGTTGCAAATTGTCTATTTTTGCCTGTTCTTTTGGTGTCATATCCATGAAATCATGAAATAATGTATATTTATTTGGTGAGGAACTAAATTATCAGGTATCTAAAATGTAATTTGTATATGTTGATGATATTACAACATCACACACAGTAAAATAAATTCAGATTCAGTAAGGTTATAGATTCATCTCACATGCTAGTAAAGTAATGTTCAAAATTCTCCAAACCAGGCTTTAGCAATACGTGAATCGTGAACTTCCTGATGTACAAGCTGGTTTTAGAAAAGGCAGAGGAACCAGAGATCAAATTGCCAACATCCGCTGGATCATGGAAAAAGCAAGAGAGTTCCAGAAAAACATCTATTTCTGCTTTATTGACTATGCCAAAGCCTTCGACTGTGTGGATCACAATAAACTGGAAAATTCTTCAAGAGATGGGAGTACCAGACCACCTGACCTGCCTCTTGAGAAATCTGTATTCAGGTCAGGAAGAAACAGTTAGAACTGGACATGGAACAACAGACTGTTTCCAAAGAGGAAAAGGAGTATGTCAAGGCTGTATATTGTCACTCTGCTTATTTAACTTATATGCAGAGTACATCATGAGAAATGTTGGACTGGAAGAAAAACAAGCTGGAATCAAGATTGCCAGGAGAAATATCAATCACTTCAGATATGCAGATGACACCACCCTTATGGCAGAAAGTGAAGAGGAACTAAAGAGCCTCTTGATTACAGTGAAAGAGGAGGGTGAAAAAGTTGGCTTAAATCTCAACATTCAGAAAACGAAGATCATGGCATCTGGTCCCATCACTTCATGGGAAATAGATGGGGAAACAGTGGAAACAGTGTCAGACTTTATTTTTCTGGGCTCCAAAATCACTGCAGATGGTGACTGCAGCCATGAAATTAAAAGACGCTTACTCCTTGGAAGAAAAGTTATGACCAACCTAGATAGCACATTCAAAAGCAGAGACATTACTTTGCCAAAAAAGGTCTGTCTAGTCAAGGTTGTGGTTTTTCCTGTGGTCATGTATGGATGTGAGAGTTGGAATGTGAAGAAGGCTGAGCACCGAAGAATTGATGCTTTTGAACTGTGGTGTTGGAGAAGACTCTTGAGAATCCCTTGGACTGCATGGAGATCCAACCAGTCCATTCTGAAGAGATCAGCCCTGGGATTTCTTTGGAAGGAATGATGCTAAAGCTGAAACGCCAGTACTTTGGCCACCTCATGTGAAGAGTTGACTCATTGGAAAAGACTCTGATGCTGGGAGGGATTGGGGGCAGGAGGAGAAGGGGACAACAGAGGATGAGATGGCTGGATGGCATCACTGACTTGATGGACGTGAGTCTGAGTGAACTCTGGGAGTTGGTGATGGACAGGGAGGCCTGGCATGCTGCAGTTCATGGGGTCGCAAAGAGTCGGACATGACTGAGCGACTGAACTGAACTTAAGGTTATAGATATTCTTTACTCAAATTATAAAATTATTTGAAGAAAATAATATGATGCTTGGGGCTGGTGCACTGGGACGACCCAGAGGGATGGTATGGGGAGGGAGGGGGGAAGAGGGTTCAGGATGGGGAACACATGTATACCTGTGGCGGATTCATTTCGATATATGGCAAAACCAATACAATATTGTAAAGTTAAAAAAAAAAAAAAAGAATTTTTTGTAAAAAAAAACAACAAAAAAAAAACTCCTATATCCTCAAAGAAAATAATCTGATTAAAAGCTATTTTGAGATGAAGAATGGCATCTGAAACACTGCATTAAAGGCAGAATTCATAAAAGTAAAACATAGTATATTTGATCATATAACCACACCACATACACAACCCTAAAGACATATGCAAAAAATGGGGTACTTTCAGAAGTATTTAAGAAAAGCAGTAAGTGGTGTTAATTTGTAGAGAGTTCCTATAAATAAATGAAATTTTAAACATTCTAGAGAAAAAATATAAACAATGATGGAAGATATCTTATCTGAAATACCTTTAAGTATTTACTTGTTTATCATGTCCACATTCCACGACAAATACACACACATATATACCCCTGAATGAAAGTTCCACTAGAGCAAGGACCTTGCATATCTTATTTACCCAATGTTTCTGCTATTAGGATGGTGATTGCACATTCACCGTTCAACAAGAATGCATGGAGAAGCTTTTCTAAATACCATGATGGGGCTTGATAAATATTTATTGAATGAATATGTAGACGAATAAAATTCAGTGAAATAGAATTTCTTTAAATTCATGGTAATCAGCAAAATAGTAAAGCAAATATAAATTAATAGTGATGTTTTCTGATAATGGTGCATATAAAAAATAATTAGTACATAAGCACAGAATTAATTTATATTCAAATTTCCACTTACGTGATTTTTAAAAAGCTTTTCTTAAATTTATTTTTGGCTGTACTGGGTGTTGGCGCTGCACGTGGGCTTCCTCTAGTTGTGGTGCACAGGCTTAGTTCTTCCATGGCATATGAAATCTTCCTGGGGTGTGTGCATGTGTGTGCTGTTTCTTCAGTCGTGTCCAACTCTTGTGACCCAATGGACTGTAGCCTGCCAGGCTCACCTGTTCATGGGATTCTCCAGGCATGAATACTGGAGTGAGTTCCCATGCCCTCCTCCAGAGAATCTTCCAGACCCAGGGATCAAACCTGCATCTCTTATATCTTCTGCACTGGCAGGCAGGTTCTTTACTACTTCCTCGATGGGAGATCAGATTCATGTCCTCTGCATTGACAGGTGGATTTTTAACTGCTGGACCACCCGGGAAGCCCCACTTATGCAATTTTCAATAGACAATTATTAAATAAATTCTAAGCTACTGTTATGTGTTATTCAGTATGACATTGGTCAAGCAAAGATTGCTATAAAGAGAGAAAACTCTTTAAAAAGGGAATATATAGTAAAAGTCAGGGGAAAAAAAAAAACAAATAGCTACCTAGTAAGGCAGAAATGTGTGCAGTAGACTCAAATAAATTTTCTAAGAAAGATTTGTATTTAGAGGAAGCAAAATTAACCCAAAAAAAGACACAAAAGAATTGTAAGTGAAAGAAATACACGTAAGTTCAAAAAACACAAGAAAATGGAAGTGTAAATGGCTCTTGTCATAAAATATGAGAACTTGTGTATTCTTTCCACATCATCCTACCAAACTTGCTACCCTCTTCATGCAAAGAACCTCTCAAAAAATGATGGCAGGGCCTCTGTGAGGTGATTGCTCACTTTCAGGGTTAGAGACTTCACCACAACCCATTTTATGGTGCTTTATTGTTGAAAAAATATCATAAATAAAAGTCCAATAGTTTAACACTACTTTGGCCTTTGAATGAAAAGACAAAGATATGAAGAAACAGAGGCAAGGAAAGGGACAAATCTCTGCTTTTGAAATATCTATCTCATTTACTTTAATCTATCTCATTATCTCATTTGTAGATTTCAGGCAATGCCCAACATATCATTCAAGGTATACCTGAATGGGGTGTGTGTGGAAGGTGGGGAATAAGAGAGAGAGAAATGTTGAAGGAAGTAAGGTGCTATGGTTTGACTATTTGTCACCCCACCAACAATTTTTGTTGAAATTCCAATTCCCAGTGTAATGGTATAAGGCACTGGAGCCCTCTTAAACTCTTCCAAAAAGGATGAAAGGAACACTTACAAAGCCATTTTATGAGGCCGAGATTATCCTGATACCAAAACCAGACAAGGACACCACAAGAAAAGAAAATACTGGCTAATATCCCAAATAAATATAGATGCAAAAATCCTCAACAAAATATTAGAAAACCAAATTCAATAATACCTGAAGAGAATACTGGACAACCCACTCCAGTATTCTTGCCTGGGAAATCTAAGACAGAGGAGCCTAGCTAGCTATAGTCCATTGGATCACAAAGTATCAGGCACAACTTAATGACTGAACAACAATAATAATAACAACACCAAGACCAACAAGGATGCAAGGATGGTTCAATATTCACAAATTAAATCAAGGTGATATACCAAATAAGATAAAGGCAAAAATCATACCCTTTCAACACATGAAGAACAAATATTTGACAAAATTCAACAGCTGTTTATGATACAAAAGGTCTTTACAAAGTAGATATAAAGGGATTATACCTCAACAAAATAAATATCATATGACAAACCCTCAGCAAACATCCTACTCAACTGTAAAAAGCTGAAAGCTTTTCTTCTGAGGTCAAACACAAGGCAAAAATGCCTACTCTCATCACTTTTATTCAACATAGTTTTGGTAGTTCTAGTCAGAATCATCAAGCAAGCAAAAGAAAATAAGAACATCCAAATCTGAAAGGAAGAGTCAAAACTGAGACACTATTGAAAACTTTAACACATTGTGAAAGATATTAAAGAAGGCACAAATAAATTGAAAGATATTCTGCACTCATGGATTGGAAGACCTAATATTGTTAAAATGATCACACTACACAAAGCAACCTACAGATTGCTACCATCCTTATCCAAATTTCAATGAAAATTTTCACAAATATGGAACAAAGAATTCTGAAATTTGTGTGGAACCACAAAAAAAAAAGTGAATAGCCAAAGAAATCTTGAGACAGAATGACAGAAGGGTCGTGCTTCCTGATTTCAAACTATATTACAAAGCTGTATTAATCAAACAGTATGGTATTGCTATAAAAAATGGACACAAAAATCACTGGAACAGAATAGAGATCCCAGAAATAAACCCAAATATATGTGGTCAATTAATTTATGACAAAAAAGTAGAGATTATAGCATTGGGAAAGGACTGTCTCTTCAAAAATGGTGTTGTGAAAGCTGGATGGTTACACGCAAAAGAATGAAACTGAAAAACTCTTACACCATTCACAAAAATTAACTCAAAATGGATTAAAGACTTTGACCATAAGTCCTGAAGCCATAAAAATCCTAGAAGAGGGACTTCCCTTGTGGCTGTGGTAAAGAATCCACCCACCAATGCAGGAGACTCAAGTGTGATCCTTGATCCAGGAAGATCCCAGATGCCACGGAGCAACTCAGCCCATTCACCACAACTGTTGAGCCTGTGCTTTAGAGCCCGGGAACTGGCAACTGTCAAGCCCACATGCCACAACTACTGAAGCTCGGTGCCCTCCAGCCTGTTCTCCTCCACAAAAGAAGCCACTGCAATAAGAAGCCTGTGCAATGCAATGAAGAGTAGCCCTGCTCACTGCAATTAGAGAAAACCCCATGCAGCAACAAAGACCCAGCACAGCCAAAAATAAATAAATTTTAAAAATTATTTTAAAAATCCTAAATAAAAATTAGGGTGAAAAGGTCCTGACATCAATCATCATGAGGATATTTTGGGTTTGATGCCAAAAGCAACAAGAGAAAAAATAAGCATTGAAACTACAGAAAGCTAAAAAACTTCTGCACAACAAAGGGAAAAGGTCACAAAATGAAAACGTAATTTATGGAGTTGGGGAAAATATTTGCAAATTACATTTCTGACAAGGGTTAATATCCAAAATACTTAAAGAATTCATACATCTCAATAGCAAAAGCAAACCAACAGACAATCTGATTAAAAATGGGCAGAAGACCTGAATAGACATTTTTTTTTTCAAAGAAGACATAAAGAGGGCCAAGAGGTAGATGAAAAGGCGCACAATGTTATGTCATCAGAAAAATGCAAATCAAACTATAATGGGGTAATATCTCACATCTGTTAGAATGGCTTTTATCCAAAAGACAAGAAAAAACAGGAGTTGGTGAAAACTCGGAGAAAAGGCAAACCTTGTGCACAGTTGGGCGGGGCAGGGGAGGGGGGAATGTGAGTTGATGCAGCCCCTATGGAGAACAGTATTGAGGCTCTCCAAAAATTAAAAATAAAACTGTCATATGGTTCATCAATTTCACTTCTGGGTATTTATCTGAAGGAAACAAAATACCAACTTGAAAAAACTGTGCAACCAAATGTTCATTGCAGCATTATTTACAATAGCCAAACAACGTAAGTCTTCACTGATGGATAAATGGTGATATGTACGTATGTCCAGCCAACAAAAAGAAGAAAATCCTGCCATGTGTAGCAACATGGATGAACCTTGAGGGCATTATGCTAAGTGAAATAAATACCATATGATCTAATTTATATGTGGAATCTTAAATCAAATACCAAAAAAGGGGGGTTCAGAGATGCAGAGAACAGTTTGGTGGTTGCCAGAGGTGGATTGATGTGGGCAAAACAAGTGGAGGTAGTCTAAAGGTACAAACTTGCAGTTCTAAAGTGAATTCCATGAAGATGTAATGTACAGCATGGTGACTACAATGAATCTGTATTATATACTTGAAAGTTGGTAAGAAAAATTCTCCTCATAATCAAAAAATTGTAATGATACATGGTGATGGATATTACTAGACTTATTGTGGTGATCATTTACCAATATACAGAAATATATAAGCTTTACATTTAACACCTGAAACTAATACAATGTTATATGAATTATATCCAAATTAAAACTCTAAATAACAAGGTTGAAATGTGGATTAAATTAGCTCCATCCGAACGTCATTTTGTGGACCCAACTTTAACTCATCACTTAGATAGTTTAAAATATAAAATCTCACTACTGACATCCTACAGGGTTGGGACAGACACAGAGAAACAGCCAGCAAGTCACCTGCACACGAGATATAGGCTTCCTCCTTTGGAGAGCAGGAAGTGTAATTCCAAGGGTCAGAAGGACACTGCCAGAGAGAGGTATCAGTGCTCCGACACCGAATTCCATCTACCCACTGGGGTCTAGAACCTTCTCTGAGACCAACAATAGTGTTGAGGGTTCCACTCTCCCCACAGCCAAGCTGTCTGCAGATCACGGACACAGTGATGTCTTCCATGGGGCTGCGGCAGACACTGCCCCAGGTCCCGTTGTAGAAAACTTCCAGCCACCCAGCACACTGCTGGTCCTCGCTCACCATCCTGAGGGCCAGGAACTCTAAGGTTGAAAGAGAGGAGACAGGACACAGTGAGCTTTCCCCTCAGTGCTCTGGGTTTTCCTCTTTCCCAGAAATCGTGAACACTCACCCTTGACCCAGCTGAGGAGATACCCACTAGGTGACAAGACTGAAATCTGTCTCCCTTTTACTTGACTTTGTCCATTAATGTCTGTCTTTCTATTTCTACCACAATGATGTAGTGAATACGAACAGAGAGAAAGACCAACATAGGCACCTGCAGGGAAGGGCCCTGAGCCTTGTTTCCTGATAAAACCTGTAAAAGAGCATGTGAAAGGGATGTGGGTAGTGGAGAAACAGGCAGAACAGTGAACCCACAAATGTCTATGTTCCAGTCTTTCAATCCTGTGAATGTTGCCTTATATTTCAAAAGGGGTTTTACAGACATTATTAAGACAAGAAACTTAGGAGCTTGGGATGGTGAAACTAACCTGCAATATTATGAATTAACCATATAAACCCAATCTAATTATCCCTAAAATTGGAATACTCTTCCTGAGTGTGGTTAGAAGAAGATGAGACACTGAAGAATGGTCAGGGGAGGGAATGTTGTCTGAAGAAGAAGATGGGCTCCAAGCCAAGGAATGAGGCCATAGGAACCAGAAAAGACTGGCAAACGAGTTCTC
This sequence comes from Bos indicus, assembly GCF_029378745.1. Classification (NCBI taxonomy): domain Eukaryota; kingdom Metazoa; phylum Chordata; class Mammalia; order Artiodactyla; family Bovidae; genus Bos; species Bos indicus. The sequence goes on along the minus strand of NC_091764.1, from coordinate 103,256,228 downwards.
CCCAGGGCCTCCAGGAAGAACGCAACCCTGTGGACACTGGGGTGTTGGTCTACGGAGACCCTTGTCAGACTCCTAGGGTATAGAACTGAACAGAGTAAATCTGTGCTTTCATTACAATGTCAACAGGATCACCAGACTGTACTACCACAGGGAACTGAAGGAGAGCCCTGCTTTCATGTGGAAACCGCAAGAAACGGCTCTACCAGGAAACACTGCTGAGAACAAAGGACCAGACTCTCAGCTGCTGCAGAAGGAAGTGAAAGCACTTAGTCTTCACGTCTGCTGGAAACATAGGCTCCATGGGAGGAAGCCTTCTTCTCTGGTCCTTTCAGCATCTATCCCTCAGGACTCAGACTCCTTTCTTCCAGGGCCACACCCCTCCCCCTTCCTGCGGACAGTGTGCAGCCCAGACCTGAGCAGATGACCCCCGCGTCCTGCTTGTGTCTGCAGTCGTGCTGCCCCCAGCCCCGGGAAGGGCACTTCCACAGGTGAGACTCCTTTCCTGTGCAGTTCAGGTCGTCCAGCCAGATGGGTCCTGATCCTGCCCCGAAGTGAGCAGATGTCGTGGCATTGAGGGCTTGTCCACAGCCCAGCTGCCTGCACACCACGTGGGCATCGTCCAGGTCCCAGCCATCATCACAGATGGTGCCCCAGGAGCCCTGGTCAAGAATCTCCACTCTCCCGGCGCAGTGACTGCCCCCATCTACCAGGCGGAGCTGTCTGCTGTCTGAGGAGAGAGAAATTGGACAATGGGGCGGTACCCAGGCAGGGGTGGGGGTGGTGGGGGGCTGTGGACGAGAAGCGTCTTCTGTCCTGTAGGACCCTCACCTGAGCAGTAGGGGGCACTCTCTTCTGAGGCTGCAGAGCCTGTTGGTTCAGAAAGGGAGTCGCTGCACTGGGGCAGCACCTGGGTCTGGTTTCCTGCAGAAATAGCAATGATCAGAGGGACATGAGTTACCGGAAGATAGTGAAGGATAGAGAAGCCTGGCGTGCTGCAGTCCAGGGGATAGAAAAGAATTGGACACGACTGAGCGACTGAACAGCAGCACATAATCTTTGCTGTTACATTCACTGAGAAGTGAATGTGTCTCCCTCTCTTGAAGTTCTGCTGACCTTTGTGAATTCCTAGTAAGTTATAATGCTGCTGCTGCTGCTAAGTCACTTCAGTCGTGTCTGACGGCAGCCCACCAGACTCCTCTGTCCTTGGGATTCTCCAGGCAAGAATACTGGAGTGGGCTGCCATTTCCTTCTCCAATGCATGAATGCATGCCAAGCCTTCCCAGTCATGCCCGACTCTGTAGTAACAGAAGGGAGTTAAGATAAAGTTGCTTGACTTTCAGCACTAGGTCTGAAAACGCATGCAGCCTCCTGTGAAATCACTGAGGACTTTTGCTTTAGGGCAAGTCTGCCCTGTTGAGACACTCATCGTGTGGAGATGGTCATATGCAGGTCTCTGGTCACTCAGTTCAACCCAGGTGACCTTCCAGTTGCCAGGCTTGTCCTCATGAACCATCTTGTATCCGCAGCCCAGTTGTGTCCTCAGATGATGTCAGCCCAGCTGATACTGGGCTACAACCTGATGAGACTCCAAGACAGTACAAATCAGAGCGCTTCCCAAATTCCTTTCCAAACTCCAGGAAATCGTGAGCAAAAGTAAAAAGGGGTTTTAGGATGGTAAGTTTTGTTGGAAATTTGGTTATGCAGCAATAGTAACCAAACACTTATAATTACCACACTACTAAGTATTTACTGGAGAAGGCAATGGCACCCCACTCCAGTACTCTTGCCTGGAAACTCCCATGGACAGAGGAGCCTGGTAGGCTGCAGTCCATGGGGTCGCAAAGAGTCAGACACGACTGAACGACTTCACTTTCACTTTTTCACTTTCCTACATTGCAGAAGGAAATGGCAACCCACTCCAGTGTTCTTGCCTGGAGAATCCCAGGGACGGAGGTGCCTGGTGGGTTGCCATCTATGGGGTCACACAGAGTTGGACACAACTGAAGCGACTTAGCTTAGCTTAAGTATTTACTGAAGACAACTGAAGTGTTTGTTTTCAGAACAACTTGTATATGCATATGCATAGCATCTTTATCCATAATGGCCCAAATTTGGGATGCCACCTAAAACACATGACATTGCTTTTGGAACAAAGTAACAGGCAGAAGCTAGAAGGGGTGAAGGAGGTTATTAGCAGAAGCCTAATGGGCTTGGGCAATGCTGTCAATGAGGATTCAAAGGAAGTGAGGAAATACAATTGGGGCTGAAAGAAAAATATATGTTGATATTTATGCAAAATAAAATGGTTGCTGTAAGTGACTAGATTTTGAAGTACTTTGTTACCCGGCAACAGTAACCAGAAACACCTTTTTTCAGTCTCAGTAACTATAGAGCAAAACAAGCAAAGCCAGTCACTAAATATTTAGAACATTTGAGTGGGGTGATTTAACAAACATACCTCTCAAACTAGAGAATACACCTTATTCTAAGCACTTATAGGTCATTTTTCAAGGCTGATCATATATTATACAAAAAGTGAGATCCAAAAATTTTTTCAAAGGGTAAAATAATTAAAAATATGGTGTTTTTTTTTTTACTAAAGTGGAATTAAGCTAAAAACAAAAGACAAATAGTAAAATCTCCTGTTATTTGTTTTGTAGCTAAGTCATGTTTGACTCTTTTGCGGCCTCAAGGGCTGTAGCCCATCAGTCTCCTCTATCCATGGGATTTCCCAGGCAAGAATACTGGAGTGGGTTGCCATTTCCTTCTCCAAAACCTTCTGTAGTGAGGTATAATTTTCATGCATTAAAATACACATATTTTGAGTATGTTTTCATAAGTTTGACAATTGCCTATGCCAGCATAACCATTATCACAGTTAAAATTCAGAATATATAGGATTATTCGCAAAGTTCCTATGTGCCTCTTGCAACCAATAAAAGCCCCACAAACCCAGATCCAGGCAAATACTGATCTGTCTTTTATTATAATAGATTAGTTGTATTTTTTGAGAATTTAATAAAATCATACAATATGGAATCCCTTTTAGATGGCTTCTTTCATTTAGCATGCTTTGAGATTTTCTGTGTAGTTGGATTTATGAGTAGCTTATTCTTTCTATTGTTAAAGTCTTACATTGTATGACTATGCCAAAGAAAGTTTTCCTTTCTTTCACTAAAGAAAATTAGAGTTGCCGGGAGCCAGCATATTGCATATTGAGTGCATATTGCATATTGAGTGCAGCACTTTCCACAGCATCATCTTTCAGGATCTGGAATAGCTCAACTGGAATTCTATCACTGCTGGGAGCCAGCGTGAGGAACTCTGCCCATGACAAAGGTCATGAGGAAGGAGGCTCGGCATACGCAAAAGCGGGATCGAGCCTCAGGGGTCCCCCTGGAAATTCTCGAGCATCTACCCCCAAAACCAGAGTCTGCCTACTTTCTGCTTTGTGCTTTCAGCTACACCTCTGACTTTACAGGGGGCTGTCCCCCACTACCTCTCTCTGAAAAAAGAGTTAGCTTACAGCTCCAGTTAATAATTCCTGGGTGTGACAGTGTTTCAACCTACAAACTCCTTTGGAAATCCTCTAGCCTGCCTGAATAGGTTTTTCCGGCCACATGTGATTGTTCAGAGCCTCCCAACTGTGAGAGGCAGGAGATGTTCTAAACCGTCTAAACACAGATTCTTCTGAGTAGTTAAAAGATTGATTAGAAATTGTATTGGTGAAGGGATTTTCACTTGTTGGGCCAATGTTTGCTGCTAAGTTTCCATATCCCGTACCTGCTGTGTCCCTGGCAGTGTATTGATTAATATAATTGGTGTAAGTAGTAGCTTTAATGTTTGTAACCTGGGACCCTTGAGTTAATTCTTTTTCTTGTTATAGCCCACCACACCTTTGCTCTGTAGGAATGCAACTTTATCTAATGCTTTTGGAGGGTGGCTCCTGACCAATCACCTTTAGAGAAAAATAAGTTTTCTGAAGAAAGGGCCTTAAAATGTTAACAGGCCTCCAGGGCAAAAGATGATGCAAATCACCTAAGCTTTTGCATATGATAAGTTTACAGGAAGAAAGCCTGGCTTGCTGCATGACTCTACCCCTTCCCCCATTATCCTCTATGCATAACTTAAGGTATAACAACTACTTTGGAAAAAAAAGTGCGGGCCTTGTTCACCGAAACTTGGTCTCACCATGTCGTTCTTTTTCTTACCTTCTGGCTGAATTATTCAGCCTCTTTTCTCCACTGAACTTCCTCACTGAGCTATCCTTATTTCAGCCTCTTTTCTCCACTGAATTTCCTCACTGAGCTATCCTCATCCTATTACTCTTTATATCTTTGATAAATATTTAAATAAATAGGTCGCCTATGCCGTCTCTCCTTCGAATACCCTGGATCAGCCGGGGCTGGACCCCGGCATAGAGTGGTTTGTACTATCTTACTCTTTTAAATAAACACGTCTGACTTTTCTGCCTAAATTTTTTGTGGACATTCTTTTCATCCCTCTTGGGTAACAGAAATTTTGGGTAACATAGAGTTGCTAAGAGTTGTTTTCTCTTACTTTATCATAAGCAATGTATAAAGGTTCTAGTGGATCAATAACCTTCTCCAAACTTGGAATTGTCAGTCTCCTTAATTCTAGCCAGTCTAATTTGTGATTTATATGTCATACTTTAATTTGAATTTCTTTAATAGCTAATGATATTTGATATCTTTTCATTTACTTATTGGCCATTTGTATATCATCTTTGGGAAAGTGTCTTTCTTAATATCTTGCCCATGTTTAAACTGGATAGTTCTTTACTTATTTTTCTGTTATAAATTTTTCACTTATTCTTATTACAAGTCCTTTGTTAGATATCAGTTCATTTCAGTTGCTCAGTCGTGTCCGACTCTTTGCAACCCCATGAATTGCAGCATGACAGGCCTCCCTGTCCATCACCAACTCCCAGAGTTCACTCAGACTCACCTCCATCGAGTCAGTGATGCCATCCAGACATCTTATCCTCTGTCGTCCCCTTCTCCTCCTGCCCCCAATCCCTCCCAGCATCAGAGTCTTTTCCAATGAGTCAACTCTTTGCATGAGGTGGCCAAAGTACTGGAGTTTCAGCTTTAGCATCATTCCTTCCAAAGACACCCAGGACTGATCTCCTTTAGAATGGACTGGTTGGATCTCCTTGCAGTCCAAGGGACTCTCAAGAGTCTTCTCCAACACCACAGTTCAAAAGCATCAGTTCTTCAGCACTCAGCCTTCTTCACAATCCAACTCTCACATCCATACATGACTACTGGAAAAACCATAGCCTTGACTAGACGAACCTTTGTTGACAAAGTAATGTTTCTGCTTTTGAATATGCTATCTAGGTTGGTCATAACTTTCCTTCCAAGGAGTAAGAGTCTTTTAATTTCATGGCTGCAATCACCATCTACAGTGATTTTGGAGCCCCAGAAAATAAAGTCTGACACTGTCTCCACTGTTTCCCCATCTATTTGCCATGAAGTGATGGGACCAGATGCCATGATACTCGTTTTCTGAATGTTGAGCTTTAAGCCAACTTTTTCACTCTCCTCTTTCACTTTGATCAAGAAGCTTTTTAGTTCCTCTTCACTATGTATTGCAATTAACTTCTCCCTGTTAGTTGAATGCCATTTTATTGTCTTAATTTTTTTTCAAAAATCAAAAAGTTTTAATTTTAATGAAAATCACATCTTATTTTTTAATGGTTAATGTCTTATCTGACTTAGGAAATGTTTGCCTACTCCACAATCATAATAATGTTTCTTATGTTTTCTTCTACCAGTTTTATAATTAAATTTAATATGGGAATAACCATTTATTTGAGCTACCCTGATGGACTGGGATTTTTCTTCAGGGTGAGGATGAGGGGAATGGCACTTATGATGTGAAATCAGGATCATGGTTCATCCCCCCCATCCCATGAAGATATTCAATTAGCAGATCATTTTTGAAGAGAATATATTTTCCCCTTTGAAATATCTCTATGCCTTTGTACAATTTCAACACATACATGGGTTTGGGTCTGTTACTAAACTTTATTGTGTTCTGTTGATCTATTTAGCTATTCTTATTCAATGGCCATGTTGCTTGGATATGCAGTAGGAAACTTGAAGTTCTTTTTGGCCCTTCTTTTTCAAAATTGTTTTGTCCATTTCACTTCTTTCACATTTAAATAAATATTTAGAATTTGCTTGTAAAGTTCTACAAAAATATTGCTTGGCTTTTTATTAGGATTAGATTTATTTTGTGTACTAAGTGAAGAGAATTGACAGCCTATTAAGTTTTCTAATCCATGAACATGGTATCCATTTTTATATTTTAAATGCTCTGTGACTTTCAATGAAAGCCCTTTAGATATTTTAAGTTTCTTCCTACATATTTAATAGTTTTTATACTATAATAAATGGAATTTTCCCAATTTCTCCCTAGATTTTGCTGGTATAATGTAGTACCACTTATGTTTGGTTTATGGTTCATTGGTCATTAGTGAAGACAGTCTGTGTACATGGATGAACTCTATGTTAGTCATCAATCTAAGCAATCACATCAACCCTAAGCAATGTGAACTAGCTGGTCCTGCATGTGACCAGCAGAGTTTCAAATTTTAAACAGTATGCTAAATAATCATTTAGTTATTTCACTTTATTCAATATTTTTTCTGCTACTTTTATGATTCTTTGTCTTTGGTTTTTACAGTTGAATTATGTTTCTGAGAAAAGGTCTTTTGCATTAGGATTATAAGGTTACCTATTAGTTTTATCAGCTTGAATTTTCAAGCCTCTCCCCAAGTTAGAAAAATTCACAGCTATTATTCATTTAAATACAATTTCTCCCACCCTCCCCCTCTCTTCTCCTAGACATTTTTATGTTAGCATAGACCCATAAGTCACATAGGATATATTCTTCCCTTTTTACTCATTTTTGATCACTGAGTCTATCTTTAATTTGATCTACTCTGTTGTAGATGCTCTTTGCTGCATTTTTCCCTATTTCATTCATTAAACTCCTCAGCACCAGAATTTCTGTTTGGTTCTTTTTATAACTTCTCTTTATTAAACTTCTTATTTTTCATCTGTTGTTGCCCTTATTTCATTGAATTGCCTTTCTGTCTTTTCTTACAGCTCATTCAGTTTCCTCAAAACAGCTGAATTGGGTTCTTTATAAGCTAGATTGCAAAGATCCATGTCATTGGCATGTGTCTTTGTCAGTTTTGAAAAGTTACTGTTACTCTTTGGTGATGACTACTTTCTTTAATTCTTCAAGTTCCTTGAAATTTTGCTTTGCTGCTTTTGACTTAGATGTAGCAGACACCACATTAAATTTTTACTGATTACCTTCAGGTGGTATATACTCTTCTCTGACCTTATATAGATTCACTCTATATTTATTGCTTCATCTTATAGAAAATACCTTAAGCTTTTATGTCTTATTTGGTCCATAAAACTCAACAGGCTGCTGAAAACCTCTCTTCTGTTTTGCAGAATGTTGAGCTACAGCTCAAGCCTGTGGTTACCTCCCTGCCCCCAGACCCTAGTCTGTTTTTTAAGATCACTCCATTTACTGGAGTTTGCTTTCATTTCCACACTTGGAAACACACAAAAGCAGCTGTCAGAAGGGTGGTAGTAAAGATGATTTACTAAAGATTTAGTACCCTCAGGGACTTGGAGTACCTACAGGCCCAGGGAGAGAGATCTTTGGGTGACATTCTCCTAGAGGCTTATGGATGGGCTTCCTGCTGAAGCACTGAGTGTAGTCGCAGGAATTGCATCCCTTTTACACTCTTTGACATTTTTAATGATCTTTCATATTTCCTCTCTTGCCTCAGTCATGGAGGTTCAGCCCTAGAACTCTGGGTGCTGCTGGAAAGAAATTGGTTTCCCCAGCAATATCAAGTGGGCACTAGCTCATTGCTTTCCTTTTCGCCCATGAGAGAGGCCCCACCAACTAGTTCAAATTTATGCTGTCACCTCGGGGTAAGGAGCAGCACTGGCAAAATCCTTTAATCCTCCCCAATAATTCAAACTTAACTTTTTTGGCTCCAACAGAGTAATGAACTCTCCCTTCAGGAATCCTGGACTTCTAACAATTTCTATAGGTATCTGACCAAATGAGCACTCACCATGTTTCTCCATGTTTTCCCTGACCATGGCCCAGGGGGCTGGGACAGCTTCACTACTCCTGCTGGCTCCAGTCTGTACCAATGTCTACCCACCTATTACTGGATGCCCAGGTGAGTGACCATCTTCCTGGTCCTTTGATATAAGTTATGGATCCCACAACTTTCACAGAGGCACTTTTAATCATGGATGTATGGTTAATTAGTTGTTAAAAAGAGAAGCAAATAGGAAGGAAGCAAACCACCATGATGCTGACATCATTCCCTCTTTGCCAAGACTTTTACACAATTAGCTGAAGTAGAGAAGTTCTTTGAATAGTTCCATTTGAAATGACATATGGATGAATAGAAAATCTGAATAATTCTGATTTATTAAAAATACTGAATTTGTAGTTAAACCTTTCTACTATAACTTTAAAACAAAACAATTTCAAGTTCAGATGTATTTCAAAATTGTTAATAATGTGTGAAATTGAAATTTCCTGAATTTGAATGATGTCTTAAGAAATACATGCTGAGGTTATCAGGTAAAGGAAACTGATGGGCATAGAAATTCTCACATGGTTCAGTGGGGGAAAATCTCTGACTGAGGTATACCCTTTTTGCTTATATATTGTTCACTATGATTATACTTAAATAGCTATGTTTACTTAAAATATGTATTCTCCTTTATGCTTCTTGCCCTGATCTGAAACATGAATGAATAATGACAAAACCCATATTTCGTCATGAAATATCTAACATTTGAAGTCAGTTTTCCCTCCCTCCCTGCCCTTGGAGACATATCACTCCAGGAGCATCCTGAGTACCAACAGCCCTTCCCTCTCTCTTACCTGAGCAGATCACAGAAGCCGTGTTACCATGAGAACAGTCAGAACCACCCAGGGAAGTCACAGGGCAACTCCACAGGAAAGACTCAGCCCCCAAACAGTGAAATCGGACTGTTGAGATCTGGTCATCTCTGCCCACCAAGTGTGGTCCTCCGGGGGTGGAGATGGCGACTCCACAGCCGAGCTGACGACAGACAACATTGGCATTGGCCAGACTCCAGTGGGAGGCACAGAGCACTCTCCATCGTCCAGAAATGTTCATCTCCACCTGCCCCTCACACTGAGAGGAGCCGTTTGTCATGAGCCGGATTTCTGAGTACGCTAGTAGAAGAAGACAGGATTTCAGCAAAATCTCATGATTTTCTTACCCCAACAAGAGTGCAGGGAGGTTAGTCCTGATCTACATCTCACCTGAACAGGCAACCTGAGCAGCTCCACTGTGGTGACACGTGCCCCCTGGGCAGGGCACTCTGGGGCAGACCCGGAGCTCGGGCTCCTCCCCCTCACACCTGAACTCCTCAGCCCAGACCTGGCCATCAGACTCTCTGAAGGGCATGTGTTTCAGGACAGATGCAACCTTGCCGCATCCCAGCTCTGCGCAGATGACCTGGGCAGTGGGGAGTGTGAAATTCCCATCAGACACTGGGATCCAGGCTTTTCCAAAATGTACTTCTACACGCCCTGAGCAGGGTCTATCCCCTCCAAACAGACGCACAGATCCTAAGATAAAAATAACGACAAATACAGTGAGTTTTCATTTTCCTTGCTTGCAAATTGAAAACAATATGCCACAGGCAATGGTGTGAAAACTTTCCAGGAGTTGAGCATGAACTGAGAATTTAACAGTTAGTGTCAGAGTTGCATTTTCATGACCGAGTTTCTAAAGAGAAACCCAGAAGCAGGGTCAATTTCAAATGACTGGATCCCAGCAAGGTATACTTTGAGGTTGGTTAGAAATGTGAATTCCTTTTCTGAGGTCCAGGAAACTACAGGGACCAAGACAGATCATCTGTCTGGCTAAATGCCAGGTACATATATTTTATTTTGGTTAGAGAAGTTTCTCATTTAGGAGCCTGGGATCTACAGAGCCCCAGAAAATAACATGTAATGTGTGGCACTCAAACTTGAGTATAGAGACATGAAGAGCAGAACCAAACCAGAGCAAAATGGCTGAGAGTGTAGAGATCTATCTTCTGGACAAAGTTAGAAAGCTTTTCTGAGACTTTCTGCTACTAATCTAATCAGTTTTTTCTCCCATGTGCCACTCCTCAAGTGGCTTGGTGTAGAGAAAATCATATAGGCTGGATCCATTAGTGCATGCCAACCTGTAGACAGATAATCGCTCAAGAGAAGAAATACTGACATAATAACTAATTCACTTTTAATGTACCAAATTTTATTTTTCTGATAATTTTTGATGACAAAATATTCCAAGAATTTCTTAGATTACCTAAATAGGAAAAAAGATGAGTCTGTTCTGTTAAGTAAGCTCAGAAAGTCACAGGAGAGAGAAGGGATGGTCTTAGAAATTTCTCTTGAAAACTTGGTATTTGTCAACAAACCTGGGAGAGAATGAGTTCTGAATGGAAATTTATAAAACAGTGAGTTTGCCAAAGAGTTCCTACTACAGACTTTTCTTCTGAAACAGAAATCATAAAGAACCATAAGGAGTGGTATTAATTGATTTTAATTCTATCATCATGCTAATTCTGTATTCATATCTGACATCAGTGAGATGATAAAAAAGGAGGGTCCCCAACCCTCACTCTCCCAAAGAAACAGTGTGCCCCCAGCAACATGCCTGCCAACTTCAGACAGAACTGACTCAGAAACTGCTCCCTGATGTGGCACAACCCTGCACCACCATGGTCCTAGGCAGTCCTGTCTGCCCAGACATCCAGAAGGAGTCACACCATTTGGCATCCGTGACAACAGGACTGTCAATTGTGGACATGAGTATGAGTGCAGATTCTAGTGCACCCTGCAACCTAGGCTCAGTCTCACTCTACTACACTAGGGAAGCAATCCTGCCCACCTCAACACTCAGAGGAAGCGACACCCATCCATGTACCTGCCAACAGGGCCACTGACCAGAGACACAACAGCAGCCCCAGAAGCAGCTACATAACCTGACTCCAGCTTTGCTGGACCACAAGACCAAGGGCAGTCCTATCAGTTCAAGGACAAGGCAGTAGATCTTTATTAGTTGAAATCAGATTTCAACAAATCTTTATTTGTTGAAATTCTGGAAGAAGTGTCTGCTCCTTCAAATGCACACTCACCAATGCAGGACTACACAGATCATGAAGAATCTGCAAAATAAGATGCCTCTTAAGGAAACCAATAAAACTCCAGCAACTACTCTGAAGAAATGAAGATTTATGAACTGCTTGAGAAAAAATTCAAAATAATTGGTTCAAACTCAATGGCTACAATAGAACAGAAACAGACAACTGAACACCATCTGGAAAAGTATGTGAACAAATGGCAAAGTTTAATTAAAAAATAGAAAACACAGTGCTCACTTCAGCAGCACATATACTAAAAAACAGAAACCACAAGAAGAAACCAGACAGAATTGCTGAAACTCAAGAATACAATAACTGAACTGAAAAATTCAAAAGAGTGCTTCAGGCAAACTATTGTCCAAAACAAAGAATCAGCAAACTTAAGGACAGGTTATTTCAAATTATCTTGTTAAAAGAACAAATCAAGTACTGATGGGAGACTTGGACCGTAAAGAAGGCTGAACACCAAAGAATTGATGCTTTTGAATTGTGGTTCTGGAGAAGATTCTTGCAAGTCCCTTGGACGTTAAAGAGATCAAACCAGTCAGTCCTAAAGGAAATCATCCCTGAATATTCATTGAAAGGACTGATGCAGAAGTCGAAGCTCCACATCAGTTTGGCCACCTGATGTGAAGAGCCAACTCACTAGAAAAGACCTTGATGCTAGGAAATATTAAGGCAAAGGAGATGGGGGTGGCAGAGGATGAGATAGTTAAATAGCATCACTGGCTTGGACATGAATCTGAGCAAACTCAGGGAGATAGTGAAGGACAGGGGAGCCTGGTGTGCTGCAGTCCATGGTGTCACAAAGAGTCAGACATGACTTAGTGACTGAACAGCAACAAGATGGAAAAAAGTGAAAATTATTCATACACAATACATGGGAAACTGTACAGCAAAATTATTCATGCATTATGAGAGCCCCAATAGGAAAAAAGAAAGAGGCAGATAGCTTATATAAAGAACCAATGACTGAAAATTTCCCAAGTTTAGGGAGAGAAAAAAGGACAACTTGATTTATGAAGCCCAAAAGTTCATAGGTAGGTAGAACCTGAAGAATTCCACACCAAGACTCGCTATAGTTAAATTATCAAAATTCAAACACAAAGATAATTTTGAAAGCATTAAAAGAAAAGTGACTTGTTACATATAAGGCAGTTCCTGTCATAAAGCAGATTTCTCAGCAGAAACCTTGCTGACCAGAGAGAGTAGGGTAATGTATACAAAGGACTTAGAGAGAAAAATTGCCAATCATCAACTCTTTATCTAGCAAACTTTCCGTTAAAAATGAAGGGAGATTTTTTTTTTTAATTTTAAAAAAGCAAAAACTGAGGGGTTTCATCACCACTAATCTTGTCTTGCCTCTCATTAGTAAGGATAAATATGAAGAGAAGTACAGAATACTAATATACTGTAATCTCAGCACATAATTTTAACCATGTTTTATAAATCAAAATTCAAACACAGCAAGAATAACTATAACCACAGAAATTTGCTGGTGGAAAAAGAATATGTGAAGAAATAAAATCTGACGTCAATGATATAAAGTGTTGGGGGGATAGTAAAATATAGAGTTTCCGTGTGCTATTAAATTTAAGTTGTTACCTTAATTGTACTTGACTTCAGTTATAGACTGTTACATCTATCAATTGCTTGATGCAAGTTCCCAGGTAACCACAACTAAAAGTATAGTGGATAACAAGATAAGGAGAAAAGAGTCAGAGCATGGCACTATTAAAAATCACTTCACAAAGAAAGCAATGGAAGGGAAGAACAAGAGAACTACAAAACAGACATAAAACAATGAAGAAAGTAGTAACAATAAGTCCTGACCTTTCAATAATGCTTTTAAATGTAAATGTATTAAACCTTCCAATTGAGAAATGTTGAATGGCCTGAGTAGATTAAAAAACAAGACCCAACTACATACTTTAGATTTCATGACACATATAGGATGAAAGTGAAAAGGTAGAGACAGAGATTCCATGCAAATAATAATCAAAAGAAAGCAAAGTCAGGCAAAAGAGAAGTTAAGCCAAAACCATTATAGGAGACATAATAATTAAATAGTTCAACAAGAATCAATAACCCATGTTATTATATATATATTCAATATATGCCCCCAACATCAAAAAATGTAAATAAACAAAGCCAACATTGACAGATCTTAAGGAGAAATAGAAGCAATACAAAAATATCCCACTGTTTATAATGGATGGATTGTTCAGACAGAAAATCAATAAGAAAACAACAGAACTGAGCAACACTATAGGCGAAATGCCATTACCAGACACATAGTGCCCATTCACCCAATACACTGACCCATAGAGCACATTTTAACCCAATGTATAGAAAAATACACATTCTTCTCAGTGACACATGAACTATTCTCCAGGACAAGCTAGATCACAAACAAGTCTCAGAAAATTTAAGAATATCAAAATAATTCAAGTGTCTTTACTGACCACAATGGAAGCTAGAAGTCAAGAATGAAAAGAAAACAGGAAAAATTCATAAATACATGAAAACTAAATGACACACTCATATTTTGAGGCTTTTCTCTATTTATATAAAGAATGCTATTGAGATTTGATAGGGATTGCACCAAGTCTATAGATTACTTTGAGCAGTATAGACATTTTAGCAATATTAATTCTTTCAATCTATTAACACAGAATGATTTTCCAATTATTTGTATCTTTTTAATTTTCCTTCATGATGGTTTAATGTATTAAACATTTTTATAATGTTAAAAGAAACTGACTTTTTTTTTTTTTAAAGTAGAAGATGAAAGTAGAGAGCAAGTAAGCCATTATTTGGAGATCTCCCAGTTGGAGAAAACTAAGATCATGGCATCCAGTCCCACCACTTCATGGCAAATAGATGGGAAAACAATGGAAACAGTGACAGACTTTATTTTGGGGGACTCCAAAATCACTGCAGATGATGACTGCAGCCATGAAACTAAAAGATGTTTTCTCCTTGGAAGAAAAGCTATGACCAATCTAGACAGCATATTAGAAAGCAGAGACATTACTTTGCTGACAAAAGCAATGACAACCCACTCCAGTACTCTTGCCTGGAAAATCCCATGGAGGGAGGAGCCTGGTAGGCTGCAGTCCATGAAGTCGCTAAGAGTCGGACACGACTGAGCGACTTCGCTTTCACTTTTCACTTTCATGCATTGGAGAAGGAAATGGCAACCCACTCCAGTGTTCTTGTCTGGAGAATCCCAGGGACGGGGGAGCCTGGCAGGCTGCTGTCTATGGGGTCGCACAGAGTCGGACACGACTGAAGCGACTTATCAGTAGCAGCATGGTTTATCCAATAGTCATGTATGGATGTGAGAGTTGGACTAGAAAGAAAGCTGAGCATTGACGAATTGATGCTTTTGAACTGTGGTGTTGGAGAAGACTTTTGAGAGTCCCTTGGACTGCAAGAAGATCCAACCAGTCCATCCTAAAGGAAATCAGTCCTGAATATTCATTGGAAGGATTGATACTGAAGCTGAAACTCCAATACTTTGGCCACATGATGTGAAGAACTGACTCTTTGGAAAAGACCCTGATGTTGGGAAAGATTGAAGGTGGGAGGAGAAGGGGATGACAGAGGATGAGATGATTGGATGGCATCACTAACTCAATGGCCATGAGTAAATTCTGGGAGTTGGTGATGGACAGGAAAGCCTGGCATGCTGCAGTCCATGGGGTCGCAAAGAGTCAGATGTGACTGAGCAACTGAACTGAAGTTGCATAAGCCTTAATACTCATAAGACACATAAATATTTGGGGAAAATATTAGTTGAATCAGTTTTTAGCATATTTCATCACCCTCTGCTCATCCTATCTATCACCTAACCCTGGATTTTTGTCATTTCTCCCTTTTCACACAAGTAAACATGATCTTAAATATACAAATGTTTATTGATTTAAAGATGGGTTTGTTGAAAAGGTAAGCAACTGCTATAGAAGTGAAGGGTAGGTATATAGATGGGGTTTGTGGCAAGTAAGGTGAGATCATAAAAAGTTTTGAGGCTAAGGAGGGAAACCAAAATGACAATGTATCTTTAGTCATCCAAGGAGCATATTTTGTAAAGAATAAAAGGGAATCAATTACCTAATTTTTTAAATTCCCTTGTTTCTGAGTATATTCTGATTATTTATTGCTAGAGTTCTTTCTGGTAAAAGACTACCTAGTAATGCCTGAATCCAGTCAAAAAACTAGACTTCCAAAGAAGAAAAATATAATCCATAAAAAAAAAAAATTTAAATGAGCAATCATTAAAAGCAAATTCAGAAATTACAGAGATGATTTAATTGGCTGATAAGGTCTTTAAACCTCTAATATAAATATACCTACTGAGGCATAAAAACAAAGTAGAGAAAAAATAAGCAAATGGAGCTTCTAAAACTAAAATACAATATCTGGAATGAAAATTTGTCTGGATTAACTTAACAAGACACAAGACATTGCAGAATAAAAGAATTTGAAATTCAACACATAGCAATTGACTATCCAAATTGAAGTAGAGAGAGAAAAATATGAGTAGAAATTATTATCATTAAGGATAATATCAAACCATGTAAAATATGTTATTTGGAGATTCAGAATAAGGGATAAGTAGAAAAAAATTTTTTAATGATAGATGGAATTTTTCCAAATTTAATGAAGCTATAAACCCACTGATCCAAGAGGCTAAACAAACCTCAAACAAGATAAAGTAAATAAAACCACCCATGGCACTTGATAATATATTGCTGAAGTCCATTCATAAACAAAAATAACTCAAGAGCAGCCAGGAAATTTTGACACACTATATATAGGGGAACAATGTTAAGTATTACTGACTTCTTGTTTGAAGTAATGCAAACCAGATAATTCAGACACTTTTGAAAATAACTCAAACCTGAAAGAAAATTAAAGTGTTTTCAGATGAATAACAGATGATAGAATGTGAGGCTATCAGACATACACTACACAAAAATGTTATCTAAAGGTCTAAAAGTTAAAGGAAAGTGATAATAAATGAAAGCTTGAATCTACCCAAAGCAATAAAAACTGCGTTAAATGATAATTCTGCAAGTAAATATTTTAAAAACTTCTTCTCATTTTTAAAATACTACAATATTTAAGACAAAAATAACAATTGTGTATTACAAAATTATGATATATTTATAAGTAGAATATATGACAACAGTAACATAAATAACAAGAACAGGGAAATAGAAGTATACTATAATAAGGTCTTACATTATATATTAAGTGACATGCTATATAAAGAAAAGTGTGATTAAAGAGTAATATTTTCAACATTATGATAAGCTCTGCAAAAAGAGATACAGCCAATAAACCAACAGAGTACATAAAATAGAGTATTAAAATGCTCAATTAAAGATTAAAATAAGAACAAAAAAGCATAAAACAAACAGCAAGCTAGTAAACTTAAACACAAGTATATAAATAATTATGTTAAATTTAAATAATTTAAACACTCCAACTAAAAGCAAGATGATAAGACTACATAAAGTAAGACAAAATCATACACTGTATAAACACAGAAACATAGGGTCACAAAGATATACCATGGAAACACTGATCAGAGAAAGCTGTGTTATATATATTAACATTATATGAAGTAAGCCTATAGGATAAAGAATATATTCAGAGAGAAAAGAACATTTCATGATGATAAAATACAAAAGAAATTATGTAGTTTCAAAATCAGCATGAAGCAACTGAAATGGTGTTTAGAGGAAAACTTATAGCCTTTATGCTTCCTTGAGGCTTACATTAGAAAAGAAAAGAAAACTGAGAGCAAATGATCTAAGATTCCACCTCAAGAATCTACAAAAATACAGCAAATCAAAACCAAACGAGAACAAAAACTAATAGAAATCAATGAAATAGGAAACATACACAATAAAGAAAATCAACAAAGTCAACTGGTAATCTTTTTGAAAGGCTAATAAAACTGATAATCCTCTAGCAAAAAAGTCAATCAAGAAAAACTAAGAGAACACAAATTTAAAAACACCAAGAATGAAAGGGGGGTTATCACTTTAGATCCTACCAATATGTAAAAGATACACTGTTGTTCAGTCACTAAATCGTATCCAACTCTGCGACCCTATAGACTGCAGCACCCAAAGTTTTCCTGTCTTTCACTGTCTTCTGGAGTTTGCTCAAATTTATATCCATGGAGTCAGTGATGCCATCCAACCATCTTGTCCTCTGTTGCCCACCTTCTCCTCCTGCTCTCATCTCAATCTTTCCCAGGATCAGGGTCTATTCCAATGAGTTGGCTCTTCACATCAGGTGGTCAAACTATTGGAACTTCACCTTCAGCATCAGTCCTTTCAATGAATCTTCAAGGTTGATTTCCTTTAGGATTGACTGGTTTGATCTCCTTGTTGTCCAAGGGATTCTCAAAAGTCTTCTCCAGCACCACAGTTCAAAGACATCAATTCTTTGGTGCTCAGTCTTCTTTATGGTCCAACTCTCACATCCATACCAGACTACTGGAAAAAACATAGCTTTGACCTTTGTCAGCAAAGTGATGTTTCTGCTTTTTAATATGTTGTCTAGGTTTATCACAGCTTTTCTTCCAAGGAGCAAGCATCTTTTAATTTCATCGTTGAAGTCACCATCTGCAGTGCTTTTGGAGCCCAAGAAAATAAAATGTGCCACTGTTTACATTCCCCCCCCCCCATATATTTGCTTCCCAAATGATGCTAGTGGTAAAGAACCTTCCTACCAATGGAGGTAGACATAAGAGACGTGGGTTTAATTCCCTTCCATCCTGGGAAGATTCCCTGGAGGAGGAAATGGAAACCCACCTCAGTATTCTTGCCTGGAAAATCCCATGAACAGAGGAGCCTGGCAGGCTACAGTCCATAGAGTTGCACAGAGTTGGACATAACTGAAGCAACTTAGCACTGCACATTTGCCATGAAGTGATGGGACTGGATGCCATGATCTTAGTTTTTTAACAATATTGGGCAAGTTCAGGGTGGTGTGACCATAGACTGATCTTAGTTTTTGAATGTTGAGTGTTAAGTCAGCTTTCTCACTCTCCTTTCACCTTCATCAAGAGGTTCTTTAGTTCCTCTTCACTTTCTGCCACTAGAGTGATAACATCTGCATATCTGAGGTTGTTGATATTTCCCCTGAATATCTTGATTCCAGCTTGTGCATCATCCAGTCCAGCATCTAGCATGATGTACTCTGCATATAAATTAAATAAGCAGGGTAACAACATACAGCCTTGTCATACTTCTTTTCCTACATTGAACCAGTCCATTGTTCCATGCTTGGTTCTAACTGTTGCTTCTTGACAGGTAAGGTAGTCTGGTATTCCCACCTTTTTAAAAATTTCCTACAGTTTGTTGTGATGCACACAGTCAAGAGATTTAGCATAATCAATGAAGCAGAAGTAGATTTTTTTCTGGAATTCTCTTGCTTTTTCTATGATCCAGCAGATGCTGGCACTATGATCTCTGGTTCCTCTTCCTTTTCTAAATCCAGCGTGTACATTTGGAAGTTCTCAGTTCACGTACACTTAAAGCCTAGCTTGAAGATTTTGAGCATTACCTTGCTAGCATATGAAACGAGTGCAGTTGTGTGGAACTTTAAACTTTCTTTAGCATTGTCCATCTTTGGGATTAAAATGAAAACAACCTGACCTTTTCCAGTCCTGTGGAATCCATTGCTGAGTTTTCCAAATTTGCTGGCATATTGAGTGCAGCACTCTAACAGCGTCATCTTTTAGGATTTGAACTAGCTCAGCTGGAATTCCATCACTTTCACTAGCTTTTTTCATCTTAATGCTTCCTAAGGCCCACTTGACTTCAGACTCCAGGATATCTGGCTCTAGGTGAGTGACCACATCATCATCGTTATCTGGGTCAATAACTCCTTTCTTGTGTAGTTCTTCTTTGTATTCCTGCTGCCTCTTTTTTATCCTTTTACTTCTGTTAGGTCCTTGCATGTCTTCCCTTGAAAATACAACTACCAATATTTGAAAGCACACAAAAAATGGAAAATCTGAAAAAAATCTGAAGTTTCTAAAAAAATTCCCATTAAGACAATTGCAGTCCTCCAATGTCAGATCTTCCAGAGAGCTCAGAAACTATTTCTACTCTGGATTTATCCTAAACACAGTACCTCACCTTCAACAATCTGATCAGATCAGATCAGATCAGTCACTCAGTCTGTCTGACTCTTTGCAACCCCATGAATCGCAGCACGCCAAGGCCTGCCTGTCGATCACCAACTCCCAGAGTTCACTAAGACCCACGTCCATCGAGGCAGTGGTGCCATCCAGCCATCTCATCCTCTGTCATCCCCTTATCCTCCTGACCCAATCCCTCCCAGCATCAGAGTCTTTTCCAATAAGTCAACTCTTCGCATGAGGTGGCCAAAGTACTGGAGTTTCAGCTTTAGCATCATTCCTTCAAAAGAAATCTCAGGGCTGATCTCCTTCAGAATGGACTGGTTGGATCTCCTTGCAGTCCAAGGGACTCTCAAGAGTCTTCTCCAACACTCCAACAGTTCAAAAGCATCAATTCTTTGGTGCTCAGCCTTCTTCACAGTCCAACTCTCACATCCATACATGACCACAGGAAAAACTATAGCCTTGACTAGACGGACCTTTGTTGGCAAAGTAATGTCTCTGCTTTTCAATATGCTATCTAGGTTGGTCATAACTTTCCTTCCAAGGAGTAAGTGTCTTTTAATTTCATGGCTGCAGTCACCATCTGTAGTGATTCTGGAGCCAAGAAAATAAAGTCTGACACTGTTTCCACTGTTTCCCCATCTATTTCCCATGAAGTGGTGGGACCGGATGCCATGATCTTCGTTTTCTGAATGTTGAGCTTTAAGCTAACTTTTTCACTCTCCACTTTCATTTTCATCAACAGGCTTTTGAGTTCCTCTTCACTTTCTGCCATAAGGGTGGTGTCATCTGCATATCTGAGGTTATTGATATTTCTCACAGCAATCTTGATTCCAGCTTGTGTTTCTTCCAGTCCAGCATTTCTCATGATGTACTCTGTATATAAGTTAAATAAACAGGGTGACAATATACAGCCTTGACTGACTCCTGTTCCTATTTGGAACCAGTCTGTTGTTCCATGTCCAGTTCTAACTGTTGCTTCCTGACCTGCATACAAATTTCTCAAGAGGCAGATCAGGTGTTCTGGTATTCCCATCTCTTTCAGAATTTTCCACAGTTTATTGTGATCCACACAGTCAAAGGCTTTGGCATAGTCAATACAGCAGAAATAGATATTTTTCTGGAACTCTATTGTTTTTTCTATGATCCAGCGGATGTTGGCAATTTGATCTCTGGTTCCTCTGCCTTTTCTAAAACCAGCTTGAACATCAGGAAGTTCATGGTTCACATATTGCTGAAGCCTGGCTTGGAGAATTTTGAGCATTACTTTACTAGCATGTGAGATGAGTGCAATTGTGCGGTAGTTTGAGCATTCTTTGGCATTGCCTTTGTTTGGGATTGGAATGAAAACTGACCTTTTCCAGTCCTGTGGCCACTGCTGAGTTTTCCAAATTTGCTGGCTTAATGAGTGCAGCACTTTCACAGCATCATTTTTCAGGATTTAGAATAGCTCAACTGGAATTCCATCACCTCCACTAGCTTTGTTCGTAGTGGTGCTTTCTAAGGCCCACTTGACTTCACATTTCAGGATGTCTGGCTCTAGGTCAGTGATCACACCATCGTGATTATCTGGGTCGTGAAGATCTTTTTTGTACAGTTCTTCTGTGTATTCTTGCCATCTCTTCTTAATATCTTCTGCTTCTGTTAGGTCCATACCATTTCTGTCCTTTATCGAGCTCATCTTTGCATGAAATGCTCCTTTGGTATCTCTGATTTTCTTGAAGAGATCCCTAGTCTTTCCCATTCTGTTGGTTTCCTCTATTTCTTTGCATTGATCGCTGAAGAAGGCTTTCTTATCTCTTCTTGCTATTCTTTGGAACTCTGCATTCAGATGTTTATATCTTTCCTTTTCTCCTTTGCTTTTGGCTTCTCTTCTTTTCACAGCTATTTGTAAGGCCTCCCCAGACAGCCATTTTGCTTTTTTGCATTTCTTTTCCATGGGAATGGTCTTGATCCCTGTCTCCTGTACAATGTCATCAACCTCATTCCATAGTTCATCAGGCACTCTATCTATCAGATCTAGACCCTTAAGTCTATTTCTCACTTCCACTGTATAATCATAAGGGATTTGATTTAGGTAATACCTGAATGGTCTAGTGGTTTTCCCCACTTTCTTCAATGTAAGTCTGAATTTGGCAATAAGGAGCCCATGATCTGAGCCACAGTCAGCTCCTGGTCTTGTTTTTGCTGACTGTATAGAGCTTCTCCATCTCTGGCTGCAAAGAATATAATCAATCTGATTTCAGTGTTGACCATCTGGTGATGTCCATGTGTAGAGTCTTCTCTTGTGTTGTTGAAAGAGGGTGTTTGTTATGACCAGCGCATTTTCTTGGCAAAACTCTATTAGTCTTTGCCCTGCTTCATTCTGTATTCCAAGGCCAAATTTGCCTGTTACTCCAGGTGTTTCTTGACTTCCTACTTTTGCATTCCAGTCCCCTATAATGAAAAGGACATCTTTTTTGGGTGTTAGTTCTAAAAGGTCAAGAGGGTGAAATTCTCTTTCACACCACTTTCCTAAAATTAAAAAGAAACTCCAAGACTTCAGTTTCAATTAGAGAATTGGAACAGACATGCTATTCTCTTTTTACTTCTCCTGTGTCACCACTTTGACCTGCTGTCACTAAAACATGTTTCTGAAAATATACAAGCGATAGACCAGAGGGAAGAAACTGACAAAGAGATTAGCACAAAAAAACTGGAACAGTTCATATACATGTGAAAGTCTAAATTAGAGCAGCCTTAGGGAGTAAAAACCATAATCAAGGTTAAAATGTCATAGCACCCTGTTAATTCTTAAGTATATCCTAACTGAAATTAATATTGAAACATTGATTTTCTTAAAACAGTAACATTAGGAGCTCCAACATCACATAAGCTTACAGCACCACACACTGTATTTTTACTCAGATGCTGATTTATCAAAATAAGGTGGAAACCCATGTAGTGTTTCCACAAGTTTATCTGCAGTTGAAACCAAGATTAGGGCATGGTAACAATAGAAATATTACTTGAAATGCCAGAAAACAGATTTTCTTAAAACAAAAAATTCCTATCTGAAACTCAAATGCCCCTTGAAACTAATTATTTTTAATAATAATAATAACAGAAGAAAACATTTGCAGATGTATACTTACCTCCCAAAGTTCTAAGTTGTATACATTAAATATATACAGCATTTGGTATGTCAGTCATACCTCAATAAAGTAGCTTAAAATGAAAGTAATTCTTTTCTTAGGGGTCTCACTAGTATCATCAAAGATCTGCTGAGGGTGAGATTGGAAAAGCCACTTTTCCGGTGATCTTCCCCAAAAGAGCTGATTAGCCATGAGCTGCTAGAAATGTACTGCAAATATTCTCAGGTCTCCCCCTGTCTCACCCACCAGATGGCTGACCATTTTGAAAGACTCAACTACCTACATTAGGAATTCACTGTGATATCTTACTTTTCCTCTAGTCCACCTGGTCTGATGGGATTAATGTGTAAAGCATCTAGATCTTCCACCATTGTAATAACCACTGGAAACTGACCACCTACTCATACCCTAGTCTCACTGCTGTCTTTACTGTCTCCACCTTGGCACAATCCAATGTGCTTAGCACTGAGCACTTCTCATGAGTCACTTCAGGTCCTATTAGCCTCACTGCTACTGTGCTGTTAATTTCTAAGCCTCATATTTTGCTTCTCCTTCAACAACCCCACAGACAGAATGTGAGCTCCCCACCAGAGGTGGCCGGGTGATGAGACTAGCTCCTGCCACAAATCCTCCTTCTTGCCCTGACTGTGACCTAGGACCTTCAAATGCACGAGTGAAATCCCCTCATGCCTTTTCCTTGTGTTGCACCCTGACTCCCAGTGTTGTCACTTCTCCATGTGTCTTCACTCTCTCTTTTGGCTTCTCATGCTTTGTTGAGTCAACCTCCTTGCAGCCTTTGTGATATGATCCCTTCATACCTCTGGTGACTCTGTTTCTTTAAGACCAGAGAGTGTAATAAACTATGCTTGCCCTCTCTTATGCCCTCTCTTGTGGCCAAACCTGACTGGCCATCTCAATAGAATAAAAAATAATCATGATGAAACTAATCTGTCACATCATTGTATGAAAGTATAACCCAGCAGTTGTACCTGTTTGTAACATTTGACCTCACTTCCCCACCTCTTATGACACATCACAGAGATCTGAAGGGTCCAGCTGTCCACAAGTCTGAAGTTTTTACTGTCCAGGGCCAAGCAAACCCTTAACCTGCCTTGAGAACCTAATGCTCTAAGAATCAAGTGTGACCAGAGTCTTCCCCCAAGGGTGCTCTAAAGCATGTGATCTGGTTTCCCCATGGTCATTCTGTGAATAAGACAGACGTGTTTCCTGCTGGGAATCCCCTCCCAGACCAGACAGGCCTTACCTGAGCAGACTGCTCCAATATCCTGGTCATGAGAGAAGGTGTCATTATAGTTTTTAAAATCAATATGAACACACTTATAGATACTCAAAGTTGATTCAGCCTCTATACTCTCACAAGAACCATATAACAACCAAATGGGGCCAAGTCTTGGTCCAAAATAAGACCCTCTGGGAGCATCAATGGCAACTCCACATTCCAGTCGTCTGCACACGTCTTCTGCACCACCTATGAGCCAGTTCTCAGAATACACTGTGCCCCATTCTCCTTTGTACTTAGCTTCCACTCTCCCCTCACAGCGGTGGGCTCCATCCTTCAGCCTCAGCTCCAGAACTGCAAGAGAGACACAGACACAGGACACAGGAGAGATTTTAAGAGAGAGTGCAGTGGTGTGCTGGTAAGTATTAAAAAAAATCTTCTCTCTGAGGGGAAAAAAAAATCCCTGCATTTGTTGGCTTTTATGGTCTAAACATTCCCACTGTGGCCAGCTCAAAGCTCCCAGTGTGCCATCACTGAACGTGGAGCAGGAAGGGAGGCACCAGGTGTTTCTCACAAGCCTGTGGAACCAGCTCCAGGGACACCACCGAGGACAGGCCTCCAGAGACTCTGGATGCTGCCCTCCCTGTAGATGTGCCCAAGGCTAATAGGGCCCAGTTTCCCCATCTCAGTTACAGCTCATGGCCCAGGACCCAGGGAGGAATCCTCCCTCTCCTTCCCTGTCCATAGGGAGCATCTCATCCAGCTCAGGAACAGAGGGCTGGGGTAACAGGCTCCACAGTGTCCCAGTTATTCCTGTCACCTGTGTTCATGCCCTTGTGTAATCCCCACACTCCAATGTATCTAGTAACATGCATGTAACAAATAGTATTTGGCAAAAGTGATGAGATGTCACTTAAGAGATTAGGTTTCAAGATGACTCTGGTTTCCCTTTGGTGACCTATCTTACTCTCTCTCTCTTGCTCTAATGAAGCCAGCTGCCACACTGTGAGCTGTGTATGGAGAGACCCTCACTACAAGCAACCAAGGGAGGCCTCTTGGCAACAGCCAGCAAGAGACTGAGGCTCTCAGTTAAACAGTCTCCTAGAGTCTGAATGCTGCCAACAACCAGGTGGGTTTGAGTGGTACCCACCCCTCGTTGAACCTTCAGATGACTGAACCAGTGAAACAACACAAGTCAGAGGACCCTGGTAATCCTTGCCGATTCCTAGCCCATGGAAATTATGAGGTGCTAGATGTTTGTTGCTTTAAGCTGTTGCTTTGTTTTGTTTGTTTATTTTTGGCTGTGCTGGGTTTTTGTTGCCACTCACAGACTTTCTCTAGTTACAGAGAGTGGAGGCTACTCTTCATTGTGGCGTATGAGCCTCTCATGCCAGTGGCTTCTCTTGTTGCTGAGCACGGGCTCTAATCATGAGGGCCAAGCTTTGCAGTAATTTGTAGCACAGCAACACATAACTAATGTAGGAAGGCATTATGCTAAGTGAAAGAAGTAAGACAGAGAAAAGCAAATACTGTTTGGTCCCATTTACATGTGAACTCTTAAAAACAAAAAACAAATTCATAGATAAGGAGAGTAAATTGGTGGTTGCCTGGGTAGGGATGGGAGTGGGAGGAAAGGATGATGGTGGTACAAACTTCCACTTAGAATATAGATAAGCCCTGGGGATGGAATGTACATGTGACTGTAGTTGACAATTGTTATTTAGTCACCAAGTCATGTCCTACTCTCTGCAAGCCCATGAACTTCAGCACATCAGGCTTCCTTGTCCTTCACTATTTTCTGGAGTTTGCTCAAACTCGTGTCCATTGAGTTGGTGATGCCATCCAACTATCTCATCCTCTGTCACTCCTTTCTTCTCCTGCTCTCAGTCTTTCCCAACATCAGGGTCTTTTCCAGTGAATTGGCTCTTCATATCAGGTGGCCAAAGTATTGGAGCTTCAGCATCGGTCTTCCAATGAATATTCAGGTTGATATCCTTTAGGATTGACAGATTTGATCTCCTCATTGCCCAAGGGACTCTCAAGAGTATTCTCCAGCACCACAGTTTGAAAGCATCACTTCTTTGGCGCTCAACCTTCTTTATGGTCCAGCTCTCACAACCATACATGACTACTGGAAAAGCCATAGATTTGATTATAGGGACCTTTCTTGGTAAAGTGATCTCTCTGTTTTTTAATATGCTGCCTAGATTTGCCATAGCTTTTCTTCCAAGGAGAAAACATCTTTTGATTTCACAGCTTCAGTCACCAACTATGGTGATTTTGGAGCCTGAGAAGATAAAATATGTCACTCTTTCCACTTTTTCCCCATCTTTTTGCCAAGAAATGATGGAATCAGTTGTCATGATCTTAGTTGACAATACTGGATTGTATATTTGATCATTACTAATAAAGTCAATCTTAAAAGTTCTCATAACATACACACAGTAATTATGTGCTGTGATAAATGTGTTAACTAACTTAATTATGTTAATAGTTTCAAAATATATATGTATTTCTTTTTTAATACTTTAATTTTTGGAGTATAGTTGATTTACAATGTTGTGTTAGTTTCAGGTGTACAGTAAGGTGACTCAGTTATATATTTTAATACATACACTCACTCTTTTTTAGATTCTTTTCTCTCATAGCTTATCACAGAATACTGGTTAGACTTCCCTGTGCGATACAGTAGGTCCATGTCGATTATCTATCATATATATATAGTAAGGTGTGTGTGTGTTAATTTCAAATTCCTGATTTATCCCTCTCCCTAACTCCCAACATTTCCCCTTGTGTAACCATAAGTTGTTTTGGATATCTGTAAATCTGCTTCTGCTTTGTAAATAAGTTCATTTGTATCCTTTTAAAATTAATTTTTATTGGAGTATAGTTGCTTTACAATGTTGTATCCTCTGTACAGCACAGTGAATCAGTTATTTGTTGTTGTTCAGTTGCTAAGTCATGTCTAACTCTTTGTCAATTCATGGACTGACGCACTCCAGGCTCACCTGTCCTCCACTATCTCCTGAAGTTTGCTCAAATTCATGATGATTTCTAACCATCATGCTATCTAACCATCTCCTCCTCTGCCACCCGCTTCTCTTCTTGCCTTCAGTGTTTCCCAGCATCATTTCCAATGAGTCTGCTCTTGGTTGAGTCCCTTTTCTCCACACCATTCCCAGTATTTATGCTTATACAGTTTTTGATGGCCAATTCTGACTGGTGTGAGGTGATGCCTCTTTGTACTTTTGATTTGCATTTCTCTGATGATTAGTGATGCTCAGCATCTTTTCATGTGTTTTTTGGACACCTGTATGTCTTCACTGGAGAATATATACATATGTATTTCAAGTCATCATACTGTACACCTTTCACTTATATCTTATTATATGGTGATTACCTTCCAATAAAGCTGGAAACAATAGATAAAAACAACTATATAGAGAGACAAAAACTTTTGCAAATGCAAGGGAAAGAATGACAGGAATAATAGTAATGGGAGCTTGAAATATATTTCTCAGCTTTTAATACTTGAAATGGTCATCTGAACTAAATTCAATGGGGAAAAAGTGGAAGTAGTGACAGATTTTATTTTCTTGGGCTCCAAAATCCCTGTGGACAATGACTGCAACCAGGAAATGAAAAGACACTTGCTCCTTGGAAGAAAATCCATAACAAACCTAGTCCGCATATTAAAAAGCAGAGACATCACTTTGCCAACAAAAGTCCGTATAGTCAAAGCTATGTTTTTCCTGTGGTCATGTATGGATGTGAAAGTTGAACCATAAAGAAAGCTGCATGCATGCGTGCTAAGTCGTTTCAGTAGTGTCCAACTCTTTGTGGCCCTATGGACCACAGCCTGCCAGGTTTCTCTATCCATGGGATTCCCCAGGCAAGAATACTGGAGTGGATTGTCATTTCCTTCTCCAGGGGATCTTCCCAACCCAGGGACTGAAACTGCATCTCTTATGTCTCCTGCATTGGCAGGCGGGTCCTTTACCACAGCACCACCCGGGAAGCAGCACTGAAGAATTGATGCTTTTGAACTGTGGTGTTGGAGAAGACTCTTGAGAGTGCCTTGGACTGTCAGGAAATCCCACCAGTCAATCCTAAAGGAAATCAACCCTGAATATTCATTGGAAGGACTGATACTGAAGTTGAAGCTCCAATACTTTGGCCACTTGATGCGAAAAGATAACTCATTGGGAAAAAAAAAAAAAAAAACCCGCTGGTGTCCCCACTGATGGCACTTATCAGAGTTTATTATAATTTCTAGTTTTATTGTCCAGCTTCACTAGACTATCAGTTAATATGGGCCAGGGAGCTTTATTCACCATCATTAGGGCCTCAGCATCTGGTGAATTGCAAAGGGTATGGATTGAACGCCCCACAAACCCACCTTTAAATTAATAAACATTTGTGGAATGAAAGTCTAAATAAATTCTGAAAAGAAGGTATGGAAATGATATAATTTAGCACATTTATGGCATTCAAATCAGTAAGAAAAGAAAAAGAAATAATTCAGGAATGACATTGGAAAAAATAAAATTAGGTAGAATGTCATATCATACATAAAATAACTTACACAATTATTTAGTATTTACACATTTAAATATATTCATAAAATTATTACAGATAAAAATAATTTATTTAAATTTGAAGTGGGGAAGAACATGCTTGACAAGGCTCTGAAAGTGGAAACAAAAACGGGAAATTTTAACAGGCAATTAATATTATTAGAAACTTCCGTGAGGGACTTCCCTGGTGGTCCAACAATTAGGGCTCTGCACTTCCAATGCAGGTACCACAGGCTTGATTCCTGGTCTGGTTTGGTACAGCCAAAAAAATCAAACAATAAACTGAAGGAAGCATATTCGGTCTATAAATAATGTAATTCAATAGGACAGGGACTTGCACCCAAACTGCCTGGTTTCAAGTCTTACCTCTGTGTCTTACAACTGACTCATCTTGGGCAAGTGACTTTGCTTTGCCTCAGTGATCTGTTCGGTGGATAAAATATATATTCTGCTTGTTGGACTGTTGTGTGCTCAAATGAGTTCATATAAGTAAGTGCACTGTAGGTTGTTGCAGTAGATGATAGTAGTAGTATAAAGAGCTTCAATACAAATCATGACAAAAATGATAGCCATCACAAGGTAAAAAGGACAAATGTAATGAGCAAAGTAATTGACAAACGAAGGATTAAATTAGCTAATATATGCCAGTATTTGCCTACCAAACTGGCTAAGGTTTTAGAACCTCGTAAGAAGACAAAGTTGGTGAAGCTATGTGGAAACTAACATTCTCATTCACCATTTGTAGAACTAAAGTTCAGTGCAGCTATTTCTGGCAAGCATTAATCTCTATGTACCAAAAACCCTAAAGGTATAGGGTACAAAGCCTTAAAGCCTTAGAGGTACTCAATCTATAAAGCAGCAACTTCACTTTTTTTTTTTTTGACATTTAAATATTTGTTTATTTATCTATTTATTTGACTGCCTAGGTCTTAGTTGCCATATGCAAGATCTTTAGCTACAGCATGCGAACTCTCAGTTGCCACATGTGGAATCTAGTTCCCTGACCAGGGATCGAATCTAGGACCCTGCACTAGGAGCAGGGAGTCTTAGTTACTGGACCACCAGGGAATTCCTGGAAACCTCACCTTTAGAATATGATTAAGAGAAGCAGTCATGGATGGTCCTACATTTAAACACAGGGAAGTTCAGAGTAACATTTTCATAATATCAAAAAATGTTGAAAACAACTAAATGCTCAATACAGATGGTCAGGTGAGCATATTGCATTTCTGCATATAGTGAAATAGCTGGAGGCAGTTAAAAAATTCAGTACTATCCCTGTGATAGCCTGTATTTTTTAATTCTACAATAAAATGCTTTAGTGTGTAAAAGAATAGTTAATGATATAGAAAAATGCCCAAAATATATTCTGGATTGTAAAAACAGGATACAAAACAATATATGCCAGATTATCTAATCCTGAGGATCTACGCTAATGGCATCAACTGCATTTGAGAGAGAGTTTTATGCCAATGCCTATCATGAATTTCAAGGTGGAGATTCCTGTAACATGTGAGAAATCATCAGGTGTTCAGAAAGGCCAAGACTATTATTCTACAAGGAGCAAGTCTACTGTAACATGAAGAAGAAGAATAAAATGTTATAGGATAACTCTGAATGGTGTTGTTTCAAAGAAAATGAAAATAGTGCTTGCTTTGGTGAAATATTCTTGCTTCTTAAAAAACAACTGATGAAATTTCCTACAGTTTTTCTTGTAAGAGGAGGGGGCCATGCATCAAAACACCCATCATCTCCCCCTTCTGCGACCAAAACCCACCTCTGACCTCCAAAGCCCTCAGAAGGAGACATTTCACCAGCACCTGCCCAGCACTCAAGGAGCAGAGATGAGGAGGGAGGGGACTTCCCGAGGAGAGCTGTGGACGCAAGGCTGAGGTCTAGGGGATGACAGTGAGCTCTGAGACGAGATGGGGCTGCACAGAGTCTCAGCCAGATCAGCACCCACATCTGAGAAAGCTGCCTTCTCCAGGCTGGAGACCAGATTCTCCGCAGCCCCAGCCCTGATGCCCGCCGTCCTCTCACTCAGGGGAAACCAGCTCCAGAGAGGAACAGGAGAGGGCGCGAGGCAGAAAGTGCTCCCTACAGAGTCACAGCAGATCCTGGGAGGGGAAAGGACCATCCCAGGGCCCCAGCACATCAGGAAATGTCACAGGAACCAGGGCAGAGACTAGGGAACTTATACACCTGCGGCTGCACATCAACTGATCTCTACAGACAAGAGGTCCCCTCTCCTGGCTGTGGGCTTCTGCTCTGTAATGGACACCTGGTGGGGACAGGTGAGGTAAGCAGGCAGAGCGTCTCACAGAGCCCAGTGCTGGGCAGACACAGCAACATGCAGAGGGGAGCCTGGAGGATGGGGAGAGAGGAGCCAGAGAGAGGCAGGCAGGTGCACCATTATCTCTGATCTGGTTACATGCAGTGGCCAAGACACCCAGCCCTGTGGGACCCTGTTTGCTTCACAGACCAATGGACTCAGTCCCTGCTCATCAGCTCTGTTCCTCTCACAGAGACAGGATCCACACACTCCTCACACACACACATATACACAAACTCCTCATACACTCCCACTCCACACACACACACACACACACACACACACACAAACTCCTCACTCACTCCTCACACACACACTCTCTCACACACACTCCACACACACACACCCTCACACACTCCTCACACACCCTCACACATGCCTCACAATCACACACACACACACACACTCCACACACACACAATCTTACACACTCCTCACTCACCCGCTCACACACACACACACACACACACACTCCTCACCCTCACACAAACACACACAAACACAAACACAGAGCCTACAGGAACATACACACAGGAAACATGGGGACCCAGTGGCAGTGCTCACACACCAAGCATGTGGAGCATGTGGGAACAGCCCAGAGTCCCAGCTGAGGTCAGTAGCTGGAGCTTCCACACACTGGGAGTCACTGGGCCCTAGAAGCTCCCTGAGGGAGTAGAGGGGACTCAGGCTGACCCAGCTCAGTCCAGAGCAAACCTCACTGCTCTGTAAAATCTGCCACAACTAGCAGTGGACCCCCACAGGAGACGGACAAATATTCACAGTCAGCGTGGCTCCTTTTTGGTCAAAAACACTGAGGTTCAGCTCCACAGCTACAGACACCTTTCCCTTCACCAAGGCATGCACTGCTTGGTGTGGACCCAGGGCAGAGGGGCAGCTCTTACCTTGACCACCCACCATGGTGCCGAGGAGGAGGACACAGAGTCCCCGCAGGGAGAGGTGTCTGCTCAGAGCCATCCTGACCCCACGTCCTCAAGGTCACAGTCCCAGCAGCAGGATCAGCCTGTGAGGAGGCGTTAGGGTGCCGACCGGGGTCTATATAGACCACCCCTTACACCCTCCCTCCTGGGAGCCAATAGCGACACCTCTCACCATTTCAGGCAGTATCGGAGGCTGCATCTGCCACTTTCTGCAGCTCAGACACCAATGAGCTTCTGAATCTTCAACATCTCCTTATATGAGCAACACGGTCCTTTGACCTCCTGCTTCCGTGGTCCTGAGAGCCAGGCCCCCTGACCAGGGCTAGAGTAGAAAAGTCACATCAAAAACTATGAGTACCATTCTTTCCTCTGATTACCTTGGCCAATCCCCAAGAACTGTAAAATCTTGCAGGGTCAGGTTGTGGAATTCACTGGACCACGTAGAATAACTTTGATGGTATCAAGCATTGATCTTCCCCAGCACTGAGCTCAGGATCAAGCAGAGTACTACAAGAAAGCTTCAAGCACAAGAACATTTCTCGGGCCAGCAGAAAATGAGGACAAGGATTTCAGGAATTCACAGGTGACCGTGGAGAAGGTGGGGAGGGAACCATTAAGTTGAGTGGATGAGATTGCAGGTCTTCTCCTCGCAGAATGATCTGGAGACTGGGTCCCAGACAAGGCGCATGTATGCTCAGTTGTGTCCTACTTTTTGTGACCCCTGGATTGTAATCTGCCAGGCTCCTCTGTCCACAGGATTTCCTAGGCAAGAATACTGGAATGGGTTGCCATTTCCTTCTTGAGGGGATCGTCTCAACCCAGGCATTGAACCCACGTCTCCTGTGTCTCCTGCATTGGCAGGCAGGTTCTTTATTGCTGAGCCACCTGGGAAGCCTTATAAGGGATTTTCAGACATGCTAAGTCCCTTTACCTTTATTTCATTAATTTTATGTGAAATATCCCTCTCAGCTAGTCAACAAATGATGCTTCAAGAGAGAAAGAGATTGCTGTTACAGGAACAAAGAGAAAGTAGGACGTATCATTCAACTCTAGCCTGCCAAAATAAGATTTGGGGATCTAAGAGAAGAAAATATATAACTTAGAAAGATTTGGGTTTTCTAAACTTCACATTGTCCCTCTTTGCATATTGAGAGTTTGGTTTTATAAGATTCAGAACACCCTTGTATTATAAGCCATAACTAAAGAAGATGTAAAATACAATTTAAAGCAACTGCCCCCAGACAGAAGGATAAATAGAAAGTATTCTGCTGCACAGTGGCTGCATGCAAGGGGCAAAGAAGAGGCAAGTGAAGCAGAAAACAGAACCTCTTCTGAGCCTAAGAGGAAAGGTGGCAGCAAGAATGGAAGCCCAGGTAGATTGGGTGCACAGAGCCAAGCAGAAGGGTCTGATGTCCAATGTGGCCATTGCTGCCTTGTTCTGTTTCCACTGATCAGAGAAGCTCCCAGATGCTTTCCAGAAAGTAGCCCGGGGATGAGTATAGAGACTGAGTAGGGCCGTAAATGATGCAAGATAGAGCTCCCCCATTGAAATTCAAGGTCACTAACATACTGCCTTCATTCCTCATGCTCCCTCAGGCTCAAGATTCCCATGATGCCCCTCTGTGGTCCACACAAACCCACCCTGAGGCCCCGTCACCCTGACTCTCATCATTTCAGCACAAATGTGGGAAGGACCCACCTGTGACACACATGCCCCAGAGTCCCCACCAGAGCTCAGAAACGGCTTCACACCCTTCCCCTCCCACACCTGAGGGCAGCTGTGGACCAGTCCACAGCCCTGTCACATCCCCACTGGGAGAACACCTCATCCTGGTCAGCAGACATAGCTTCTCTGTCCTTGAGACTCAGGTAAATGAAAACGGAGAAAGTTCAATTGAACATATGTTTTTCTCCCTCTAAATATGCTAATATTAATCCATTATTTTACAATAGTCACTTATTTGCCCTGTATTCCTCTGACTTCCAAGCCTCCATCTGTACATGAACCCCATCTCCTCTGGATGCTTAAAACAGTAGTGATAATAACTGATTATAAATATCAAAACCAGAATATAAACTCAGGGACTGGAGTAGGAACAGGATCTGCTCAGTCACTAGAGTCGATGCTCTACTCCCCGTGAGTCCCAGAGTCACCATTCCCTACCCAGTTATGGACTCTGCAGCATCACCAGAAACCACCGGACAAACACCTAGAACACAGGACGTGCTTCCTGGAGTCCAGTCATTCCTCCCACAGGATGACACAGGGATGTGTTTAGTGAACCAGGTACACATGATCTCACCTCGGGATTGAGATCTCGTAGGTAACATACTGTTAGGGACTCCATACCCCATTATAAGGATGGAGTGGGCTGGAAGGAGAGGTTAACCCAGGGCTTGCAGGCTGTGTCCAGGCAGAACCCTGTACCCCAGAGCTGGGATGCAGGTCAACATGGACCAACTCACCCTCTGATGAAGGTTTATCTTCTCTGACACATAAGGAAATCTCAGTGTCCCATCTCATCCAAGATTTCAAGGAGGAAAGCTTTAGGGAGGACACTAAACTTGTCCACGTGAACTTCAGGGGTCAGAACAGGCTCAGGAACCAGTCTGCCTGGCCTGACTCAGAGCTCAGCCACATACCATGTGTGTGACCTTGAACAGGATCCTTACACTCTTTGTATAGTGGCTTCGTCTGTAAAAGAAGAGTTATACTTGTGTATAGATGACAGAGTTTTGGTTAGAATTAAATGAGTTGGCATTAGTAAGAGATATAACTAGTCAACAATAGTACATCATCTTGGCAGAAAAGCAATATCAGGGCCCCTCTCTCCATCCCATCCCAGGAACCCCAGGACTCTAGAACAGGAATTTAATTCTGTTACCTGGATCCTTGACTGGAGCTGTCAGAACTCTCCCAGGAACCACATGCTGTGACGGTGATTGGGGCCAGAGTTGTGAGTCTTCCACACATCGCCCCTTCTCTCTGTGCCCCAGAGAGAGGTTCTACTGCTCATAAACCTCGACCTTATCAACTGTGAACCTCATGAATTAAGTTGTTTACTTGCTAATTTTACTTTATAAATGGACTTGGTAAAGTTCTGTGTCTAATTCACCTCCTTTTCCCCGATGCCTGTTAATTAAAAATCCTAAATGATATCTATTGTATACCTGAATGAATGAATGTCAGCCAGGTATTTTACACAAATCATTTCAATCCAAAGAAATCTTTTGAGATATAATTTAACTTGATGTGAGGACTTAACAGCACAATGCAAGTTGTGTCGCTTGTTGTAATGATATTTATATGATTAAATGGTATAAACTATGTATTGGTTAACTTCTACACTTTTCTACAATGAATGCAGTAAATTGAAATACCAGAAACAAGGCTAGCCCCATTCCAAGAGCAGTGCTGAGAGAGCCAGTTCTAAACATGTATAAACACTGCGTCTTTATGTATCTGAAGATAAAGAAGACAAACCTCAGCACACTGACAGGTGAACACCATGAAGCCTCCTGTTCTGGTCTTAATCAGATATGGCCATGTGGTCCGGATGTTTATATATTTATCATTTGGCATATTTTCAGTTCAAACCACACATAACTGTAACAGGAAGAAATTTTGTTATAAAAAATTTTAGTTTAACAGCTCTATATTGAATTAGAAGTGCAGAAGTAAAGAGCAGGAAGAATCCTGTTCTTTAACTTAGACTAACTGTTTATTCAGTCTTATGGATTGTAAAGCAATACAATATGTAGCATTATTAATCCCAAATCACCATGAAAATATGGAGGTTTCAGAGGTTCAGCAATCTCTTTGCTAGGAAAGTTAATAATTAAATATCCTTGGTAGAGGGACATTTTGGGGACCAATCAGAGGGACTAATATACAAAATATTTTTGAATTAAAAAAGAACTATATGACCTTAAAAGGAAACAATCAATTGAGTTGTTACACAAAAGTACTGGTGACCCACCTCACCATCTGTGTTCCTTGCATGGCTGGACCAAGATTTGTAAAGGCTTCTTTACTAAAGACAACTTCATCACAAGGGCATGTGATGAGCTTGGTCATGAGCTGGTCATGAGCTGACTGAGGTCCAACCCATCATCTCTGTTCAACCCTTTATAATATATGACTGGCAACATCAAACAAAGTGTATGGCACTGAATTGGCCTCATTCATTCCTCCATAGTGCAACATCAAATACCCAGAGACCAGAGAAGATCAAAGCTACTAAATCAAAGACAAGCATATTCTAAGTGGTGAGCAAGCAGACCAAGGGCCCTTCCCTGCTGCTGTTGGAAAGGAAGAAGCCCTCCCACCCCAGACACCATCTGTGGGAGGAGAGACAAGAAGATGCCTCCTGAAATAGAGGAAAACCAGTCTTAGCAGGAGCTGGAACTGGATTTGACAAGATAATTATTAGCATAAATCCGAGCTAACTTGGGGGACAAATTTCAAATGGGAGAGTCTATGTTAACTTCATGGAAGTTTCAGTCCATGTAAACACCCCTTGCTATTGCACAAGATGAAATCAGTTATAAAAATAGCGAGTATTACATTTATGCATATTTGAATCTAGAGGACACATGTTCAAGCCCACTACAGAAAGAAAATATGTACAACTTCCTTTATTTTTAAAAGCACAGAGTTGTCATTTCTGGAAATACTTTCTAATTCTTCCAGTTCAGAATTACTGCTGTGTCTATTTAATCTGTAAAAACTTTCTTTTTGTCTCTAAAGTGGTATTTTTTGGGAGCAAGTATTGTGTCTTGTTCTTCAATGCCTCCATAAGGTCAAGTAAAGACACATAGAAAGAGCTTAACAAATATCAGATAAGAAATGAATGCATGAACAAATGCTGAACAATCACCCTGCAGTTAGTGATACTGAGTGGGGAAGGGAGAAGGGCAGGGGAGACACAAATCTGATTAATCCCATTCGAACAAGCTGAAGTGGAGTAAGGAGTCAGAGACACACCAAAGGAGCCAGATAGAAATTGCCTTCAAATCCCACTCTGAGAGGGTCAGATCACGTTCAATCTCTGCACAAAGCTGTACCTAAGAAGCTTCTCCAAGGTGAGAAAAAACTGACAGCACTGCTCTCAGGAGTTCTACTGAAGGATGTAGATAGACAGTAATACTTGTCAAATAGCTGTATTTCTACTCCCCGGTGACTCATTGTGGCCAATGAAACGTGGGCGGTGTCACCTGTGTCACTTCTGAGTGGAGGCAGGAAAAGCCCAAGTGTGACTTTCTAGTCTCTCTCTTTTTCCTGCCCCAGAAGCTGCATGTTCCAGATGGTGCATGTGCGAGAGCCTCACAGACCACAGATGTCTGTAGGTTGTGATGAGTGTGTGTGTATGTGTGTGTCTGTATATGAGTATGTAAGTATGTGTTCACTTGTATATGTGTGTGTGTGTGTGTGTGTGTGTGTTGCCCCTGAGATTTGGGGGTCACTTTTTCCAGCAGCAGAACAGAGTCTCTTCTGATGGATACCAAGGAGAAAGAAGACTTGAAGACAGAATCTGTCACATGAAGCAGGTCCTTTCCTAAATCTCTTCCTTCTGTGTCTTCGTCTTAAGCTACTCCCTCTGATCTCACCTTGCTTCCTCTGTTGGGCTTGGTTGTTTCTCAGTCACCATTTCTGATTGACCAACACCTAGATCCAAGTCCTGTTTAAGAGCACCTGCCCCTAGTGCATCTCCTGTTCCCTTTACATCACTCGATGCTGACTATCAGGCTCAGTTTCCCAAATTTGACTCTTGGCATCTTGACATTCATCCTTAAACAGCTCTTCTTTACTCTGAGTTAGCCTATCCATCATCTTTGATCCTGTTTTTGCCTTCTACCAATTGTATACTAATGAAAAGGCAGCATGTATTTCTAAGCCCTGTAAGTTTTTTTTTTTTTTTTTTGATTTCCTGAACACATCTGATTCCTGAGTTTAGTGCTCCATGCAGATAATTAACTACTTCACCTTTGGTTAAGAAATAATTTTGCTGAATTTTTCCCCTCAACTCAAGAAAATGGCACATTCAAAACCTATATTCTTATGAGCACAGCCCTAGGGCTCCCCTAACAGGACTTGGAAGGGGCACGTGTAAGGAGAGGCTGTTAGCTTCATGATTAATCCACCCCTCTGTTCAGAGTTGATGTAATTGCCAACTCCAGAGCTATTGAGTTTTTGTGGGTGGTCATTCTTAAGCCACTTAAATCCAAGATTAGTGCCACTGGAATGGCACTCAGAGTTCAAAGGCTGAGTGGTTGCTCAGATTTGAACTCCATGACCTGATGCTCTATTGCACATGGAGCATTGGTGCAGCTGAGTCCAGTCTGAGGACCAGCCTAAGAACACTGGAAATACAGCAAAATGTGCTCCTTCTTTAACATCTTAAAGTCTGTGAACAGATTCTCTTTTCCTTATTATCGAATCCTTCCCCATCTGGGCATGCTATCCAAGGCTCCTACAGGCTACAGGCATCTGCTGAGGCCCTGCCAGGGCCCAGGATTGGAGTGAGGCCTGTACCTGAGTATAAGCTCTGTATTTCCACTCTCTATAAGTTAATAGATGCTCATCTAAGGTTTATTGAATGATTGAATGGCACTATACTAGATATTTAAGAGAAATTATCTTAACTATGAAGAACTATTTTTGAGGACATTATTTAGCTAATTGACATTTTTGTTTTAAGGATAAATGTTTTCAGCAATTAACAGGCCAAAATTTGATTTTCAAAAAAGAATGTGCATATCACCACCAGATACATCACAACAAACACTATAAACCTCTATCTCTAAGGATACACAAGACAAACCACAACACACTCACATGTGGCTTCTTATTAAGTCTTAATCAGACCCAACAGAGGAGACAGGGTATTTGGATGATTTATCACTTGGAAGTTTTTCAATTAAAACCACACAGGAACATCACAAGAAGAAAATTTGCAATTAAAAAAGCACAGCCACACCATCTATATGACATAAGGAAGGAGATGAGGTGCAGATAGAGTTCTTTGGCTTAAAATAACAAACAGACTACTTAGTCTTTCACTTTGTAAAAGGAAGGTCCTCTGGGGCTGATACTGAAGGATGTTGTAGAGACCACGATAACTTGACTTTTCTGTACAACAGTTAGAACTGTGAACTGATCGTTTTGGATAATGATGTGCTTTGATTTTTCTCTCTCTATTTTTTGTGAATCTCCTGTAGGTTTTTACATGTTTGTTACATGGCTCACATAAAATATCTTAAAGACACAATAGTCTATATTTTACTGATAACAAATTAATTTCAATCGCATACAAAAGCTCTACCTTTTGATCCTCTCCTATACTTTCTGCTTTTGATGTCAGAATTTATCTGTATTTATATTGTATATCACTAATAAAATATTTTTCTCTATAGTTATTTTAATGCTCCCCTTAAACTAGAGCTAACTGGTTAGCACACTACCATGCTCAGTGTTAGAATATTCGGAATTGCATTTCATATTTACATTTACACGTCTGCTGTATATTTTCACTTCTTTAATATAATAATTAGTATCCTTCATTTGGGTTTCCCTGGTGGCTCAGAGGTTAAAGCATCTGCCTGCAATGTGGGAGACCTAAGAACTCCCCTCAGCAATCTTCTAAGACAGAACTCTGTTGGTAAACTCCTTCAACTGTTATTTTTGGGGGAAAGTTTTTAACGCATCTTCATTTCTGAAAGACAACCTTCCTGAGAAAAGTATTCTTGGTTTGCAGGTTTTTTTTCTTTCATCAGTTTGAATATATCATCCCTTTCTCTCTTGGCTTGTCAGCTTTCTTCTGAGAAGTCTGCTGATATTCTTAAGGTTCTTCAGAGATTTTGTGTGTGAGAGAGCATTTGCTTTTATCTTGCTGCTTCTAAAATTCTCTCTTTGTGTTGATTACGAACAATGTGTCTTGGAGACAATCATTTTGAATGAACTCTGAGGAGTGACCTATTAGCTACATGAACTTGGATGTCTAAATCTCATCAGATGTGGAACTTATCTGGTATTATTTCTTTAAGTACAATCTCTGTCCCTTTCTCCCTCTCTTCTCCTTCTGGGACTCCAATAATGTGCAGGTTGTTACTGTGAATGTTATACCATAGTTCACACAGGTTCTTTCACAATTTTTTCATTCTTTTTTTCTTTGTCCTCTGGCTGGTTAGTTTAAATTTTCTTGTCTTCTGCCTCAAAGATTCTTCTGCTATTGCTGATGCTTTCTGTAGCATTTTCCATTTTGTTGCATTTCATTCATTGTAATCTTAAAAAGAATTTCTGTTTGATTCCTTCTCTTTTTCTGCCTCATTGCACAGCTTCAGGGATCTCAGTTCTCTGACCAGGATTGAATCCAGGCACAGCAGTGAAAGGATCGAATCCTAACCACTAAACCAACAGCAAACTCCCTGTTTGCTTCCTTTTTTTATGATTTCTGTCTCTTTAAAAAAAAAAAACAAAAAAAAAAAAAACACAAAAAACTGAATTTATTCTGTGGAGTGACTCAGAGCCCGTGCACAACAAGTGCTGAGCCCATGCTCTAGGACCCACAAACCACAAACAGGAACCTGCATTCTGCAAGCACTGAAGCCTGAGCTCCTAGAGCCTGTGCTCCAAACAAGAGAAGCCGCCGCATAGAGAAGCCTGCTGTCCACAAAGAGAAGTAGTGCCTGCTTGCCGCAACTAGAGAAAGCCCATGTGCAGCAACAAAGACCCAGTAAAGCCAAAAATTAAAAACAATAACAATAATTATAATAAATAATTTTAATCTTATTTTGTTCACATATTCTTTACCTGAATTTGATTGTTTATCTGTGTTTTTTGGAGTTCACTGAGCTTCTTGATGAGTATGCTTTATTTCTTTCATCGTATGTCATTTATTTCATTACTTCCCAATGGTGAATAGCTACGTGAGCTGCCCTGGGAGAAGTCCTGGGTATCTTCCCATCCCTAAGAACAGCCTAGAACTATGAAGACTGTAAGCATGACTTGTAGATCTGAGCACTGGACACCATGCAGAGCCATCAACCAGGGACTGGGTCGTTCAGCTCACAACCAGGCCATCACTCTCAGGTCTTATATAAGTTCAGCAGCCTCTCCACATGTCCACAGTAGAATTGGGGGCAAGGGGGTGTTGTGAAATGTAATACTTGGCCACTCCTACATGACAGCTCTCTCTACCCTGAAGAATCACAACAGTATCACATTTACATTTTCAGTAGTAACCAGATTAAAGCAATCTTGAAACAGTGTGTTTTCAGAGAAGCCCATTAGCCTTAAATTCTTTATTTAAGTTCTAGATTTAATTCATCAAGAGATGGGAATATCAGAAAACCTGGCTTGCTTCCTGAGAAATCTATATGCAGGTCAAGAAGCAACAGTTAGAACTGGACATGAAACAACAGACTGGTTCCAAATCCAGAAAGGAGTATGTCAAGGCTGTATATTGTCGCCTTGCTCATTTAACTTATATGCAGAGTATATCATGAGAAATGCTGGACTGGATGAAGCACAAGCTGGAATCAAGATTGCTGGGAGAAATATCAATAACCTCAGATATACAGATGACACCACCCTTATGGCAGAAAGCGAGGAAGAACTAAAGAGCTTCTTGATGAAAGTGAAAGAGGAGAGTGAAAAAGTTGGCTTAAAGCTCAACATTCAGAAAACTAAGATCATGGCATCTGGTCCCATCACTTTATGGGAAATAGATGGGGAAACAGTGGCTGACTTTATTTTGGGGGGCTCCAAAATCACTGCAGATGGTGATTGCACCCATGAAATTAAAAGACATTTGCTTCTTGGAAGAAAAGCTGTGACCAACCTAGATAGCATATTAAAAAGCAGAAATATTGCTTTGCCAACAAAGGTCCGTCTAGTCAAGACTATGGTTTTTCCAGTAGACATGTATGGATGTGAGAGTTGGACTATAAAGAAAGCTGAGCGCCAATGTATTAATACTTTTGAAGTGTGGTGTTGGAGAAGACTCTTGAGAGTCCCTGGACAGCAAGGAGATTCAACCAGTCCATCCTAAAGGAAATCAGTCCTGAATGTTCTTTGGAAGGACTGATGCTAAAGCTGAAATTCCAATACTTTGGCCACCTGATGGGAAGAACTGACTCGTTGGAAAAGACCCTGATGCTGGGAAAGATTGAAGGTGGGAGGAAAAGGGGACGACAGAGGATGAGGTGGTTGGATGGCATCACTGACTCAATGAACATGAGTTTGAGTAAGCTCTGGGAGTTGGTGATAAACAGGGAAACCCGGCATGCTGCAGTCCATGGGGTCACAGAGTCGGACACGACTGAGAGACTGAACTGAACTGAACTTCTTTTAAGAATTCAATCATATCAGATCGCTCCATCCACATCTTTGAAACATAAATAGACAAACGTACTTGATCTTCCCATCTATATCCCTTTTTCTAGATCCCCTCTGCCTAGGTCTCCACTTTCTTGCCCTCTTGTCCCACGTGAATACAGGGTGTGGGTGAGCAACAATTTGCCATCCATCAATTAGGGAGAGAGATGAGCTGATATAATTCACTCAAAAGGATAGATAATTGGACAGACAAGAAATGGTAATGTCCTGAAGAAAAAATACAAAGGTATGGAAAGAATGGATTCATAAGGATTTGATAACCAACTAGACACAGGAGAGAGCAAGGAGGAGTCTATATCTGCTTGAGAAATAAACAGATAAAGTAACCTAGGGAATGAGAGATGAAAAAGGGAGAGGTAGTTAGGTAGAGTTAGAGTTTTAATTGGCCCGTGAACACTTAGGCAGGTTAAGGAAAACTGTATCCCTTTTCTCCAAAGAGCAAACTCCAACTTTGAAACTCACATCCAAGTCTGGTGACCAAGAACAGGTTAAAACAGGTGATGTGACATCTCAAGGAGAACATACAGGAATGTTCAGGATTGGGTTTTTTTCATGAGTTTGTGAAATAAAAATATCTCCTGCCATATCAATAAACAAGAAATGTCACAGACATCAATGATTTCTGGTCTCCAGTTGTGAATGAGGGCTCCCAAAACTGATCCAGGGGATGCTGCCACCCCTCCATGGTGATTGCTGAGGAGCTGGGGAAAGCAAGAAGCAGCCATCTGCCACTCCTTAAGGGGAGCAAGGATTGGCCCCAGATAGCTGAGCTGCATATGGAAGGATTGAATCAAGTGAGTCCAGAGGCTTGCATCTTCCCAGAAACAGAACGCTAAATTCCTTAACTTGGTACCTGATCTTTGATGTTCAGACTGCCTCTCCCTTTGTTGCAAACTTGTATATAACCTGACTTCCCTTCCTGCCTGCTTGGAGCAGTTTTCTCAGAGCTACCGAGATGCTGTCTCCAGGGCTTAGACTCCTAAGCATTCCCACCAAATAAAATAACTCTATAAGGTTCTGACTACATTTTCTGGTTGGCAAATTCATCTTGCTAGGAAGGAGAGTGTGAATGTGGACCAAGTTTAGATGCTTTTTCTAGGTAAGAGTGACCTGGAACATTTGTGATCCCAGGCAAAGTCTCATTAGCCTTTGAAGAAGGTGAGAAAACATGGCAGTGCACTCATCGTGTATTTCCTTTGAGGAAAATGGTGTTTGAGGACCAACCATCTAAAAGCATTTGATATGGAACTTGGTAATTATTAACAAGCAAAAGAAAAACTTACTTTAATCAGAATATTTCATTTTGAGCAATTTCCATATAACACCATCACAGGTCAGCCTCTATTGAAATACAGGCATTAGAATATCTGACGGAGAAGGTAATGGCAGCCCACTCCAGTACTCTTGCCTGGAAAATCTCATGGATGGAGGAGCCCAGTAGGCTGCAGTCCATGGGGTCACAAAGAGTCGGACACGACTGAGTGACTCCCCTTTCACTTTTCACTTTCATGCATTGGAGAAGGAAATGGCAACCCACTCCAGTGTTCTTGCCTGGAGAATCCCAGGGACAGGGGAGCCTGGTGGACTGCCGTCTATGGGGTCACACAGAGTCGGACATGACTGAAGTGACTTAGAAGCAGCAGCAGAACATCTGAGGCATCGTCTTGTATTTAATACAACATCACAGGAAAGCCACTGTGGATGTTCCCGGGACAGTGAGTTCAACATCATCGTACCCAGGGTCCCCTTTCTCCCCCTGGAGTAGGCAGGGGCTCTGTTCTCCTTTCCCAGGATCAGCTTCCTTTCTAGAGACATTTAGAGAAGAACCTGAAAGAGCAAAGAGAAGCATAATTAGAACGGAGACAAAGGAACTGGACAGTGTGTTGGAAGCCTGTTAAACAAGTGTTGATGACAAAGCATCCCTGGGACCCAGGTGTGGGCAGGAGGCTCAGACTATTTCACACCAGTTACAGTGCGTATGGATCCAGGCTGTCCTCTCAGATCCGGTCCATGTGGTCTCTGGGGCCTCAGTTCATATGGAAATTCTGCATCACAGGAGAC
The DNA here is from genome assembly GCF_029378745.1 of Bos indicus. Classification (NCBI taxonomy): domain Eukaryota; kingdom Metazoa; phylum Chordata; class Mammalia; order Artiodactyla; family Bovidae; genus Bos; species Bos indicus. Next base: position 103,212,122 of record NC_091764.1, on the reverse strand, counting down.
CTGTGCTCACACAGGAGCTCTGGGAAGATCTGCTTCCAGGCTACACACTAGCAAGGAGATGCCCAGGAACAGTAAGAGCATAACAACAAATTTAAATGTTCTCCTCTCACAGCTGACAGATGTGAAATCACAGTGAGAGGGAGAGTGGACACAGGGAAAATCTGAGTTCCTCACTCATAAACCAACTCTGCTCTTAGTAGCCTTGATGCATGTTCCCAAATGTCCACAAAGAGTATCACAGGAGCATCCACAGATGGCCCCTCCCAGGGACCACACAGGCCCTCAGATGGATAAATACTCTCTTCCAGAGAAAAAGTGTTTTCTCTTGACAACTGAAATATCTGGAGGAAATTAGACCTTAGCTGACCATCAGCTCCGAGTCAATGATCCACCAACATGGCTTAATGTTAAGGCCACCATATACCATAGACTTTGTATATGTCATTGCAACCTTATACACAGACCTCATCTTAAATTATCAGATGACTCACAAATTTCAATACTGCAATACATTTTTAAAATTTCTGTCTTTCATGTTCAGGGCAGCACAGAGATGTTATCAAAACACTTGTCTATTTTTGGATTTGGTAAATATGCTCAATTAATCTGTAAGCTATCTATTTCTTTTGACTACTACACAATGTTTGTGGGATTTTAGTTCCTTGACCAGGGATTGAACCCAGGCCCTAGCAGTGAAAGTGCAGAGTCCTAACCACTGGATTACCAGAAAAGCCCCTAATCTATAAATTTTAATGTAGTTATATCACAAATAAAATGAAAATTTATGTTGCACTATGGGGACATAAATGCCAAAAGTAGAGTGATTCCTCACCCCCGAGGGAGTCTGACAGCATTAAAGATGGCATATGGTTGAGAAGTGAAGTGCTAGTTACTCAGTTGTGTCTGACTCTTTGCAACGCTATGAACTGTAGCCCACCAGGCTCCTCTGTCCCTTGGATTCTCCAGGCAAGAATACTGGAGTGAGTAGACATTCCCTTCTTCAAGGGCTCTTCCTGACCCAGTGATCAAACCCAGGTCTCCTGCAATGCAGTTAGATTCTTTACCATCTGAGCCATCAGGGTGGCTCATCAAATGCATGAGATATCCGTATTTTGAAACTGCAGAGAGGCTGGGCATTGAGGAGCTCAAATTCATCTTTTCCAGGACAAAGACCGAAGATTTCAGGGGATCAGCTAATCTCCCCACTCACCTGTCTGAGACCTCATCCCATCTTCCTTCTCTGGGAGCACTTCCTCCTCAATCCCCTGAGAGTCATGAGGAGCCCCAGTCACTGATACCTCTCCACCATCATCGTAATCCTCACCAAGGGCAACAGTCCTCTGATCTGGCGCTTCTGAGGGCAGAGCAAGGGTCAGATGAAACCACAGTAAGGGGGTTGGTCTGAGAAATACCTAAGATCCTTCTGACCCAGAGTTTCTGAGCTGCTAGAGGCACCAGTCACTCCTTGTTTTAAAAGATTTTTTTCTCTAAGACCATGTTTCATTTTGGTGTGTCCATAAACCAAAACATGATTTTACATATCTTAATATTTCCTGTTTGAAAAATATATATTCCAAAATAACTGTCTTACCATTGAGCATTACTCAATTATTTTAACAAATTGTGCTTTACAGAAATTACTTTTAAAATCAGTGTGTGCCTGTTGTGATTCTGGACACAGAGAGCCCCACCCCAATGTGAGACATCACAGAACAGTCAGAGAAAGGGAAGGACGGACCCCATCTGGACACAATGGATGCCTCTGGTCCATCAAATGAAGACTGCTCCCCTTGCATCTCGTCTCTATGAGGGAAACTCTCCTCCCCAAAGCCCAGCTGAGGTAGGTCTACCTCTATTACCTGGAGCAGATATGGAGTCATTGTTGTCCTCACCATCTGACAGGAGGCCTAAAGTGGAGACAAACATCACACAACACACAGAATGACCCTCCCCACACTCACGGGACCTGTGTTAAGACTGGGAAGGGGCAGACCTGGATCCTGCAGTGTAGATGGGGGCTGGGGGCTCATGAGGCTCTGAGAGGCCACCCTGCCACTTTGGAGAGCTGCCTCTATAAGCCTGAGGCACACGTGGGGTCTGTGGACACTGAGAAGATGTTCACAGCCAGTGGGAGGTGACAACCAGAGGTCCCAGGAAGGCAGGCAGAGACACCCACCTGAGCTGCCCAGAAGAACCTCCTTCTGAGTCACAATGTAATCAAGCTTCTCATACACAGCTTCAGCAAGAGCATCTTCATAGCTGGATAAGGCTGAGAGATCCCCTAGCAGGTCAGAGATGCCACCCCAGACACCCCGATCCAGCAGACCCACCTTCATCTCCCCTATGCTCACACAGAGGCTGCCTCGACCTCAGCATCATCTCTTACCCCATGCACCGTGTTGGCACCTTCTCTCCTCATCTGACCTGAATCCACAGCTCAGCCCTGACTCTTTCTGGTCTCACAGGAGAGGCCATGACATATGAGAGTTCACACCCCAGCCCTAAGAACCTCTGTATGTTCAGCCTTAGAGCTCAGCACAGAGCACGTGGAGCTCTACAGACTCAAAACAGAGACTGGCCCAGGTTCCCCTCCTCACACCTGCCACATCTTCTGCCTGCATACACTCTCTCTGGTCCCCAGTTCCCCCTGCAGCCCTCCTCTGCACTCTGCTCTCCATCTGAGCAGCTGAGTCACCAGGATGATGAGGACCAGGAAGAGAAGGAACCCCAGGATGAGGCAGAGGACCGCAGGCAGGGAGAAGATGCCAGGAAGAGGATTTGAGGTTGGTCTGGCCCCTAAGGAAAGCAAGGCAACAGAGTGTGAAGAAGGTCCTGGGCACAGAGAAACCCCCCGTACCAGCATTTCTGGGGGCTCTGGATGATGGTGTCCTAGCCTCAGACACAAATATACTAATAGTGACTGGGCTCCTCCAGGTCTCATCCAGAGACAAATCAACTCCACTCCAGCCAGTGTGGCCCTGAGGCAAAGCCGGGGATTGTCAGGGAGCTGCCCTGCCGAGACAGCCTGAGGACCCAGCTCATCCCTTCTCCTTGGGCATCAAACAGTCCTGAGACCCGCACCTCACTGATGAGGAGCAACACTCAGGGGCAGGTAGGAGAATGGGAGAACTTTAGAATTTGCAACACCAGAACTAGACTGTCTTGGATCCTGGGCCTGAGAAACATGTGGCCCTGGGAACCAAGGCAGGGGCGTTCCCCATCATAATGCCCCAGCTCCTTCCAAACAGCCAGGACTCCTCAGGCTCTTTCATCTCCTGAGTTGTCAGAGAGCCCATAGAACAGGTTACCAGAATCTTAGTATTCTCCCCTGCCCACGGATGGACCACAGTACCTGCTGTAGTAGGGGGCAATGCTGTCCTTGCACCTAAAGAGAAAAACAGGAGATTGGGTAAAGGGAATTGGCCAGATCACAGGGTAACCCATTTTTCCCTCCTGAGCCCTGAAATCACCACCTCAATCTCCATGACATCAGTGCCCAGTCCTCCCAGCTTCACTGCGCTAGATCAGAGCCCCAGCACCCAGACACTCTCTGAACACAAACTCCCCACCACCCCCAGTCCAGCCCACTGTCCCCGTGCTGCCCCAGCTCACCCAGGGTGGACCCTGAGCCCCTCACTCACCAGAGCACCTCACACCAGCATCCTCCTCGTGCTTGCGGTCGCTCTGCCCCCAGGGCTCTGCAGCACAGTCCCACAGGGAAGACTCCCGGCCCCCACACCGTACCTCATTCAGCCAGATGCTCCCATTTCCAGGGCCAACTGCTGCAGACCGCATGGCTTCCAGGGCCTGGCCACAGCCCAGCTGCTGACACACCACCTCAGCCTCTGCCAGACTCCAGGAGTCATCGCACACGGTGCCCCAGGAGCTGCTGTGCCAGACCTCCACCCGCCCTGAGCACTTGCTGTCTCCCCCGCCCGAGCCGGAGCTTCTCTCTGTCTGAAAAGGCAGCAGCCCCTCCTGTGACTGCCCCGGTGGGAGGGAGCCCCTGGAAGCCACAGGGGAGGGGGCTGACATACCTTTGCAGGGGGCAGCAGTTGGACAGCTCTTGGGTCTTCTTCCTGCACACAATGGGGAAACAGTGGATCAGGGACAGCTGGGGGTGGTCCTGTCTCCACATAAGATTATCTAAGGTCTGACTCAGTGCAAATGACATGTGAAAACACAGGCTCATTATCTCCTGGTCTGAGACATTCAGTGCATGTGATCATCAGCTGAAATAAGTGTAACTGTTCATCATTTATTGGTCTCCACACCCCACAACAAATACAAACACACACACAGACACGGACACATAGACATTTTGTAGACTCAACTTAAAATCATCACTTAGATTGGAAAGCATAAATCACTCTAACAACATCCTTCCAGGTTGAGACAGACACAGAAAGAGACAGTAAATCACCTGCACACGAGATATAGGCTTCCTCCTTTGGAGAGCAGGAACTGTATTTCCAAGGGTCAGAAGGACACTGCCAGAGAGAGGTGTCAGTTTTCTGACACTGGATTCCATCTACCCACCAGGGCCTAGAACCTTCTCTAAGAGCAACAAAAGTGTCGAGGGTTCCACTGTCCCCACAGCCAAGCTGTCTGCAGATCACGGACACGGTGATGTCATCTATGGGATTACGGCAGACACCGCCCCAGGTCCCGTGGTAGAAAACATCCAGCCACCTAGCACACTGCTGGTCCTCGCTCACCATCCTGAGGGCCAGGAACTCTAAGATTGAAAGAGAGGAGACAGGACACAGTGAGCACTCCGCTCAGGGCTCTGGGTCTTCCTCTCTCCCAGAAACTGTGACCATACATCCCTGACCCAACTGCAGAGATGCCCACTAGTTGACAAGACTATTAAGAGAATAACAGGCAGGAAGGCTAGGGGTTTCCAAACGGAGGAAATAGCCTGCAAGTGTTAGACATTTTTATCTCTCTTAAGCAGCAGGAGGAAACAAACTAGTGATATTTTTTCCTTCTCTATACAAATTTAAATGGAGGTTTCTCTTAAAATAATGTGTTGCCATAATGTCACCTGGTTTCGCCTGAAGGTAACTATTCGCAAACCTAGAGATAACCAATGCCTTTTTCTTATGGAAATGTTTGTCTTAAGCTTGCAGATGACACCACCCTTATGGCAGAAAGTGAAGAGGAACTAAAAAGCCTCTTGATGAAAGTGAAAGTGGAGAGTGAAAAAGTTGGCTTAAAGTTCAACATACAGAAAACGAAGATCATGGCATCCAGTCCCATTCACTTCAAGGGAAATAGATGGGGAAACAGTGGAAACAGTGTCAGACCTTATTTTTCTGGGCTCCAAAATCACTGCAGATGGTGACTGCAGCCATGAAATTAAAAGACGCTTACTCCTTGGAAGAAAAGTTATGACCAACCTAGATAGCATATTCAAAAGCAGAGACATTACTTTGCCAACAAAGGTCCGTCTAGTCAAGGCTATGGTTTTTCCTGTGGTCATGTATGGATGTGAGAGTTGGACTGTGAAGAAGGCTGAGCACCGAAGAATTGGTGCTTTTGAACTGTGGTGTTGGAGAAGACTCTTGAGAGTCCCTTGGACTGCAAGGAGATCCAACCAGTCCATTCTGAAGGAGATCAGCCCTGGGATTTCTTTGGAAGGAATGATGCTACAGCTGAAACTCCAGTACTTTGGCCACCTCATGTGAAGAGTTGACTCATTGGAAAAGACTCTGATGCTGGGAGGGAGTGGGGGCAGGAGGAGAAGGGGATGACAGAGGATGAGATGGCTGGATGGCATCACTGACTAGATGGACGTGAGTCTGAGTGAACTCTGGGAGTTGGTGATGGACAGGGAGGCCTGGCATGCTCCGATTCATGGGGTCACGAACAGTCAGACACGACTGAGCGACTGAACTGAACTGATGCTAATATACTATGCATTTACCCCAAGCTCCATCTTCAAGGTTCCCAAGGTTCCCATTTACCCCAAGGTTCCGCCTCTTGGCTCAGAACCTACTTGACAAACCAGTATGTTATACTCAGATATTGTTCCCCTAATCTATGTAAATGAAACTATTTGTATGGTGGTCTGCCCTTCTTCAAGATTCAAGTTAATCATTTAATGGCCCAGGATAAACCATTTGGTGCCAAGATTATCCCAAAATGCATCTTATGGGTGACGGGCCTGGTGCCAATCTGAATTTTAAGCCATTCCTTTCTCTCATTAACAGACTGCTAGTCACTATATAACATCCAGCTGAAGACTAGCAGGGGGGTACTCTTTCTGCCCCCTTCAGATGCCTATGTCAGAAGCTTTCTCTATCTCCTTTATACTTTAATAAAACTTTATTATACAAAAGCTCTGAGCGATCAAGCCTCGTCTCTGGCCCCGGGTTGAATTCTTCTCCTCCAGGGGCCAAGAATCCCGACGTCTTTGCGTGATTCAACAACAACCTTTCACTACCATTGCCTCACTTCTACCTGATTATATCCATTTGTGTCTGTCTTTCTATTTCTACCACGATGGTGTAGTGGATACAAACAGAGAAAGACCTATCAGGCCACCTGCGGGATGGAGAACTGACTCCTGCTTCCTGAAAAAAATCCTAAAACGGTTTGTAGATGGAATGTGATGTGGGTATTTGGGGAGGGAAGCAAAATAACGGAGCCACAAATGTCCACATACAAATCCTTAGTACCTGTGAATATGTACCTGACGTGGCAAAAGGAACTTTACAGATGTAACAAACTTAAGGACCTTGGGATGTTTCAGATCAGATCAGTTAGCAACTGATATCAAAGCCTCTTGATGAAAGTGAAAGTGGAGAGTGAAAAAGTTGGCTTAAAGTCAACATTCAGAAAATGAAGATCATGGCATCTGGTCCCATTACTTCATGGAAAATAGATGGGGAAACAGTGGAAACAGTGTCAGACTTTATTTTTCTGGGCTCCAAAACCACTGCAGATGGTGACTGCAGCCATGAAATTAAAAGACGCTTACTCCTTGGAAGGAAAGTTATGACCAACCTAGATAGCATATTGAAAAGCAGAGACATTACTTTGCCAACAAAGGTCCGTCTAGTCAAGGCTATGGTTTTTCCTGTGGTCATGTATGGATATGAGAGTTGGACTGTGAAGAAGGCTGAGCATCGAAGAATTGATGCTTTTGAACTGTGGTGTTGGAGAAGACTCTTGAGAGTCCCTTGGACTGCAAGGAGATCCAACCAGTCCATTCTGAAGGAGATCAGCCCTGGGATTTCTTTGGAAGGAATGATGCTACAGCTGAAACTCCAGTACTTTGGCCACCTCATGTGAAGAGTTGACTCATTGGAAAAGACTCTGATGCTGGGAGGGAATGGAGGCAGAAGGAGAAGGGCATGACAGAGGATGAGATGGCTGGATAGCATCACTGACTCCATGGACGTGAGTCTCAGTGAACTCTGGGAGTTGGTGATGGACAGGAAGGCCTGTCGTGCTGCGATTCACGGGATCGCAAAGTGTTGGACACTACTGAGCAACTGATCTGATCTGATCTGAGTTAAATTCACCCATTCCAGTCCATTTCAGTTCAGCTGATTCCTAGAATGTCGACATTCACTCTTGCCATCTCTTGTTTGACCACTTCCAATTTGCCTTGATTCATGGACCTGACATTTCAGGTTCCTATGTAATATTGCTCTTTACAGCATCGGACCTTGCTTCTATCACCAGTCACATCCACAGCTGGGTATTCTTTTTGCTTTGGCTCCATCCCTTCATTCTTTCTGGAGTTATTTCTCCACTGATCTCCAGTAGCATATTGGGAACTTACTGACCTGGGGAGTTTCTCTTTCAGTATCCTATCATTTTACCTTTTCATAGACCACAGTTTAAACACCTCCTTAGCCACACTATCCTTTGAAATGGACAACCTGGCCGGTTTGGAATTTTTGGCGCGAGCTGGGTCCGCGTACGTTCACGGGCCGTTCCCCCTCTAGAGTCCCCCCGCCCGCGTGTGGGGAGCAGTGGGCCGAAGACCGCGGCCCGCCTGACCGCCCCGAGGTCTCCCGCGCCTTCCGCTGACCCGGAATCTGGGACTTTGCTGAGCTGCGCCCCGCCCACCCGCCTCAGGGTTTCCCCACGCCCACGGAGGTGAATCAGCTTCGGCCCTGCCCTGGAGGAACTCACAGTCTAGTGCGGTAGACGGTGGTCAGCAGATGGCATCCTACCCACTGAGAGGGTGCTCGAGGTGCCGCGGCCTCCATGCCTAAAGCGGAGTGTGTGTGTGGTGTCAATGCGGCTGTCTTCTGCAGCCTCTTTGGGGCCACAGGACCAAGCGCCATTTGAGTGACTCACCATACTCTGCCTCCCGGGGTGCCTGTGCTGGACATGCTCATGCCCGCCGAGGGCACCCCGCCAAAAAAATTAAAAAAATTAAAAAAAAAATGAAATGGACAACCTTTCCCAGTTCCAGTCAGAGGGAAATGTAAATGAGGGAGAATGGGCAGAAGAGGCGCTGTTGCTGAAGAAGAAAGACTCAAGCCAAGGAATTAGACCACACAGAAACCAGGAAAGGCTGGGAAAGGGGTCCTCCAGGAAGAACACAGCCCTGTGGACACTGGGATGTTGGCCCACGGAGACCCTCAACAGACTCCTAGCATACAGAACTGAACAGAGTAAGTCTGTGCTTTCATTACATCATCCACAGGATCTCCAGACTGTACTACCACAGGGAACTGAAGAGAGAGCCCTGCTTTCACATGGAAACTGTCAGAAACGGCTCTGCCAGGAAACACTACTGAGAAAAAAGGACCACAATCTCAGCTGCTGCAGGAGGAAGTGAAAGCACCTCATCTTCTCGTCTGCTGGAAAGACAGGCCCCATGGGAGGAAGCCTCCTTCTCTAGTCCTTTCAGCATCTCTCCTTCAGGGCTCCGATCCTCGTCCTCCAGAGCTCCACCCCTTCCCCAAACTGTGGACAGTGTGGAGTGCTGACCTGAGCAGATGAGTCCCGTGTCCTCCTTGTGTCTGCAGTCGTGCTGCCCCCAGCCCCGGGAAGAACACCTTCACACGTGGGACTCCTTTCCTGTGCAGTTCAGGTCGTCCAGCCAGATGGGCCCTGATCCCGCCCCAAAGTGAGCAGAACTCGTGGCATTGAGGACTTGTCCACAGCCCAGCTGCCTGCACACCACGTGGGCATAATCCAGGTCCCAGCCATCATCACAGATGGTGCCCCAGGAGCCCTGGTCAAGGATCTCCACTCTCCCAGCACAGTGACCACCCCCGTCAACCAGGCGGAGCTGTCTGCTGTCTGAGGAGAGAGAAATGGGACAATGGAGTGGTGACGGGTGGTGAGGGGGGAGAGGGGACAATGGGTAAGAAGGGTCTTCTGTCCTGTGGGACCCTCATCTGAGCAGTAGGGGGCGCTCTCCTCTGAGGCTTCAGAGCCTGCTGGTTCGGACACAGATTCATTGCACTGGGGAAGCACCTGGGTCTGGTTTCCTGCAGAAACACCAATGATCAGAGGGCTGGGAGGGTTAACGTAAAGAAAACTAAATTAAGGTTAAAAAATGACCTAGCAGTGGAGCCTGAAATGAAAGCTGTGGCATATTAGTAAAGTTATCATAACTTTAGTATCCACTTTCTCTATGGAGAATTCTGCTTCTGACAGTGCCATAATTTGGGTTTAAGCCAAGTGTTGCACTAAGAATGAGTTGAATAAGGTATGTTACTCCTAAATCTATCCCTAAGTAGAAGAAGCAAAACAAAATCCTTTCTGAAGAATTTCTACAATTTTTCATCTTCAGTGTCTATCATTTAAACAAACACTTATACAAAAGAGATTTCTTGGAAACTCAAGAGGCAAAAGGAAACATTGGAAAGAATATCCCAGGGTATCCAGCTATTAGAGTTACCAGACAGAGAATTTATTTGATTTTTTTAATTTATTATTTTTACTACTGGAAGATAATTGCTTTACAACGTTGTGTTAGTTTCTGCTGTACAACAATGTGAGTCAGACAAAAGTATACATATATACCCTCCCTCTCAAGCCTCCCTCCCTCCCCATCCACCATCCCACCCTTTTAGGTCATCACAGAGCATCTATCTGAGCTCCCTGTGCTATATAGCAGCTTCCTGTTACCATCTGTTTCACATGTGACAGTGTATACATGTCAGTGCTACTCTCTCAATTCATCCTGCCCTATCCTAACCACCGCAGTGTGTTCCCATCTGTTCTCTAGGTCTTCATCTCTATTTTTGCCCTGAAAATAGGTTCACCTGTACCCTTTTTCTAGATTCCATTGACAGAGAATTTAAACAGCCATGATTAAAATGCTCATAAAATTAACTCACAAGATATGTATCTTGGAAAGGAAATGATTACAAAAACTCTAGAGAAAAAAAAACTTAATAGCTGGAATTAAGAACTAGAGAACGAGTGTATCTCAGTGGTAGATCAGCATAAGGTAGAAAGAGTACAATGGAAGATCAGAGGACAAATATTCCTCTATTTAGAAATGCTGGTCACATGGTAAGTGTCCCAGTTATCATGCTGTAAAACAAATTCCCCCCAAAACTTAGCAACTAAAGCAAAACATATATACTTCAGTTTGCTTATGATTCCCTGGGTGTAATCTGAGAAAGACTCAACTTGGCAGTTCTGTCTTGGGGTTTTTCATGTGGTTGCACTTAGATGTCATCTGGAGCTGAAGTTTTCTGAGACTTGACTGAACTGTGGTTAATAACTGTGGAAATTCCCTGAAGTATTTTAGAGATAAAGGGACATCACGTCTGCAACCTAATTCAGAAAGAGTTTACATATTTAGGGACAAATGGAACAGGAGGGGGACAGACAGAAAAAGAGAGGGAGACAAACAGAGAGATAAAGATTAAAGCAAAATAGGACTTCCAATTCAAGATGGCAGAGTAGAAAGAGTGAATATGAAATAGAAAAAGTGAAACATACTAGATAAAAGTAAAAGACCATGTTTCACTTTTTCTATTTCATATTCAGTGCTCCCATTTCATTTAGTTTATGTTCTCCAATTTCTCCATCTCTTCTTTTTTTTTTTTTTTTGATGTTCTTTCTCAAGCCTTTATCAAGTGTAGTAGAAAAGCTTTTGTAAACATATATAGTTATGTATAATATGTATATTTTAGAAAACATAAATTTTTGCCTAACTAAAAAGTTTATGACATTTTGATTCCACTTGTTTGACTTAGTATGAATAGAATGCTAGATTTCTGATTTAAAAATAGATATGCAACAAGTAACAGTGGTTTACTGTACAGCATAGGGAACTATAAGCAATATCTTTTAATAACCTATGATGGAAAATAATTTCAAAAATAATAATGTGTATTTGTGTAACTGAATCACTTTGCTGTGCACCTGAAACATTGTAAGTCAACTACACTTCAATAAAAAATATGTATTTAAAATATATGTATTTTTTAAAAAGATTAAAGCAAAATACGAACATTGGGAAATCAGGTAAAGGTCATCTGGGAATTTTTATATTATTTCTACAGCTTTTCTTTAAGTCTCAAAAAAAATATTAAAAGGTGAAACAAGTCCAAAAAATTCATTCTTAGGACACTTTTACACACAAAAAAATATGAATAGCAATCAAAAACAAAATGCCTAAGAGGAAACCTAGTAGAAGATGGGCAAAACCTCTGAGGGAAATTCAAGACCTAACTGAATGGAGGAATATATGATGTCAATGAATTGGGAGACTCAAAATTGTTAATCATCCTCAAATTTATACATAGATTCAATCTAGTCACAATCAAAATACATTTAGGCTTTTTTTTTGGGGGGGGGGTGGTGGAGGTGAAAAGTGACAAGCTGATTCCAAAACTTATACAAAATCCAAAAGGCCTATAAAGACCAACACAGTTGGCAAGAAAAGAAACAGCATTAGAGGAGTTAATAAAAAGTAACACTCATAAATTAAAATCATTCAGACAGTGTAAAGATACAATACTTAAGAAATACAGTATTGGTGCCAGGACAGACAAATAATACAATGGAACAGAGTAGACTGTCATAAAGGACAGACACATATGCCCTTCTGCTTATGACAAAGGTGACACTGCAATGGGGAAAGAGCCTGTTCAGTAAAGGATTCTGAGTCAGTTGGATGTCCATATGAATCCTGGAGAAGGAAATGGCAACCTGACCCTTGTCTTACACAGATATCAATCCCAGAAGAAATGTACAATTATATGCAAGAGAAAGTAATTAAATTGCTATAATATTTCACCATGAAATATCTACCTTTTGAGACACAGATGCAAGAACAGACATTTGGACTCACTGGGAGGAGTTGTTGTTGTTGTTCAGTCGCTCAGTCATGTCTGATTCTTTGCAACTTCACGGACTGCAGCACACCAGTCTTCCCTGTGGTTCACCATCTCCCAGAGCTTGTTCAAACTCATGTCCACTGAGTCAGGGATGCTATCCAACCATCTAAACCTCTATCGTCCCCTTCTCCTGCTTTCAATCTTTCCCAGCATAAAGGTCTTTTCTAATGAGCCAGCTCTTCGAATCAGGTGGCCAAAGTATAGGAGCTTTAGCTTTAGCATCCGTCCTTCTAATGAATATTCAGGACTGATTTCCTTTAGGATTGATGGGTTTGATCTCCTTGCGGTCCAGGGGACTCTCAAGAGATTTCTCCAACACCAGAGCTCAAAAGCATCAATTCTTCAGCATTCAGCCTTCTTTATGGTTCAACTCTCACATCCATACATGACTACTGGAAAAACCATGGCTTTGACTATATGGACCTTCGTTGACAAAGTAATGTCTCTCTGCTTTATAATATGCTGTCTAGGTTGGTCGTAGCTTTTCCTTCAAGGAGCAAGTGTCCTTTAATTTCGTGGCTACAGTCATCATCTGCAGTGGTTTTGGAGCCCAAGAAAATAAAGTCTGCCAGCTGGTTCCATTGTTTCCCCATCTATTTGCCATGAAGTGATGGGACCAGATGCCATAATCTTCATTTTTTGAATGTTGAGTTGTAAGCCAGCTTTTTCACTCTCCTCTGTCACCTTCATCAGGAGGCTCTTTAGTTCCTCTTCACATTCTGCCATAAATGTGGTGTCATCTGCACATCTGAGGTTATTGATATTTCTCCTGGAAACCTTGATTCCAGCTTGTGCTTCACCCAGCCTGTCATTTCTCATGCTGTACTCTGCATATAAGTTAAATAAGCAGGGTGACAATACATGGCCTTGGCGCACTCCTTTCCCAATTTGGAACCAGTCCATTTTTCCATATCCTGTGGTCACTGCTGAGTTTTCCATATTTTTTGGCATATTGAGTGCAGCATTTTCACAGCATCATGTTTTAGGATTTGAAATAGCTCAGCTAGAATTCCATCTAGCTCTGTTGGTAGTGATGCTTTCTAAAGCCCATTTGACTTTGTACTCCAAGATGTCTGGCTCAAGGTGAGTGATTATCTGAGTTATTAAGATTATCTGGGTCATTAAGATTTTTTGTGTAGCTCTTCTGTGTATTCTTGCCACCTCTTCTTAATATCCTCTGGTCTGTCAGGTCCATATTGTTTCTGTCCTATATTGTGCCCACCTTTGCATGAAATGTTCCTTTGGTATCTCTAATTTTCTAGAAGAGATCTCTAGTTTTCCCCATTCTATTGTTTTCCTCAATTTCTTTGCATTCTTCACTTAGGATGGCTTTCTTATCTCTCCTGGATATACCTTGGACCTCTGAGTTCATATGGGTATATCTTTCCTTTTCTCCTTTGCTTTTCACTTCTATTCTTTTCTCAGCTATTTGTAAGGCCTCCTCAGACAGCCATTTTGCCTTTTTGCATTTCTTTTTCTTGAGGATGGTTTTGATCACCACCTCCTGTACAACGTCATGAACCTCTGTCCATAGTCCTTCAGGTAGTCTATCAGATCTAATCTCTTGAATCTATTTGTTGATGGGGGGATGATTTGAGAGAATACCATTGAAACATATATATTACCATATGCAAAATAGATAGACAAGAGTTTGGTGTATAATGCAGGGCTCCCAAATCTGGTGATCTGTGACAATCTGGAGGGATGGGGTAGGGAGGAAGATGGGAGGAGGGGACAGGATGGAGGGGACAAATGGATGCCTATGGCCGATCCATACTGATGTATGGTGAAAACCATCACAATAATATAAAGTAGTTATCCTCCAATTAAAATAAATAAATTTTAAAAAGAGAAATTACCTTTTAAAGCCAGTTCTCCCTACTCTCTGCTCTTGGGGACATTTCACTCTAGGAGCATCCTAAGTACCAGTAGCCTTTCCCTCTCTCTTACCTGAGCAGATCACAGAGGCTGTGTTGGCACAGGAACAGTCAGGACCACCCAGAGCAGTCACAGGGCAACTCCACAGGAAGGACTCAGCCCCTGAGCAGTGAAATCGGGCTGTTGATATCCGATCACCTCCTTCCACCAAGTGTGGTCCTCCGGGGGTGGAGATGGCAACTCCACAGCCGAGCTGACGACAGACAACATTGGCATTGGCCAGACTTCAGTGGGAGGCACAGAGCGCTCTCCATCGTCCAGAAATGTTCATCTCCACCTGCCCCTCACACTGAGAGGAGCCGTTTGTCATGAGCTGGACTTCTGAGTATGCTGGATACGAGACAAGAGAATTTCAGAAATATCTCATGATTTCTCATCTGAACAGAGTGTGCAGGAAGGTTAGTCCTGACCTGCATCTCACCTGAACAGACGAACTGAACAGCTCCACTGTGGTGACAAGTGCCCGCTGGACAGGGCACTCTGGGGCAGGACCAGAGCTTAGGCTCCTCCCCCTCACACCTGAACTCTTCAGCCCAGACCCGGCCATCTGACTCTCTGAAGAGCTCATGTCCCAGGACTGACACAGCTTTGCCACACCCCAGCTCTGCACAGATGACTTGGACAGTGGGGAGTGTGAAGTTTCCATCAGACACTGGGATCCCGGTCTTCTCCAGAATAAACTTCTACTCGCCCTGAGCAGGGTCCATCCTCTCCAACCAAACACACAAATCCTGAGAGAAACAAATAAATAAACCCACTGCATGTTCATGATCCTGGCTTGGCAACTGGAAACATGTCACAGGCAATGGTGTGAAAGCTTTTATTTTCCAGGACTGAGGCATGAATAGAAAATTTGACAGTCTCAGAATTGCATTTTCATGGGCGAGTTTCAGAAAAGAAATCCAGAAGGATTTGCAGAGTCAGTTTGGAATGGCTGAATTCCGAAAACCTATATTTGATGTTGGTTAGGATGTGAATTCCTCATTTAAGGGTCTGGAAACTATAGGGCCCAAGGAAACTGCACTGCAATGGGCATCAGACTTGGGTACAGAACTGAACTAACCCAGAGTGAAATAGGTCCTTGGGATTCAAGAGTTTAGAGAACTGAGATCCAGACAAGTTTAGAAGGCCATCCTGACATTTCTGGGGCTAGAAGTCCAGCCGGATTTTTCTCAGGAGTCAGTACTCAAGTCACTGATACAAGGGAAATCAACTGAGAGATCTGAGTGCAGGTCAATCTATAAACAGACATATGACTCATGGAAGGAAAGCTAGATACTATAACAAGTCTACTTCTTATGTTTCCCATGTATTTCTCATAATCTCTGATGGTGAAAAATTCCAAGAATTTCTTATCCAACTTGAATTGTGAAAAGAAATTGTCCACAGATGAGTTTGAATATGAAGAAAGGTCAGAGTCATAGGAGAAAGGGTTGGTCCTAGCCATCTTTCAAGAAAGCCTAGGATTTACCAATGAACCCAGGAGAGAATGAGTTCTCAGTGGGACTATACAAGATGACTAACTGTGTTGATTAGTTCATATTACTGGTTTTCTTCCAACACATGAGAATCTTAGCAAATGCTATGGAGTGGAGGTAATTTAATGTTTTTAAATTCTATCTATATGCTAAATGGTGCTTCCCAGGTGGCACTAGTGGTAAAGAAGCCCCCTGCCAATGCACAAGTTCAATCCCTGGGAGGAGGGCATAGCAACCCACTCCAGTATTCTGTCCTGGAGAATCCCATGGATGAGGGAGCCTGAAGGGCTACAGTTCATAGAGTCACAAACAGTCAGACATGACTGAAGAGACCTAGCATGCACTCATATGCTAACTGCAAACTACTTTCCTATTTCTTGAGAAATAGTCATCATGCTGTAAAAAAAAAAAAAAAAAAGGAGAGGGAGAATAAGAGAAGACAGAGCAAACAGCCATATATAATTTACAGATTTCTACATTACAAAAGCCTCAATATGGATGAAAGAAAGATTTGGGGAAAATATTTGTCCAGCAAGTTTTTAACACACTTTACCCCTTCCATTTGCTCCTTCCATCTATGACTTAACCCTGTTTCCCTTTCCCATTTCTCCCACTGCAGACAAGAGAAAACAATCCTAAGAGCTACAAATGGATGGAAAAGAGACTCTGAAAGGGAAGAACTTCTGTAGGAGTGGAGTGTGGGTGGGATGAGGGGTAGGTTAAACTGGGAGTGGATGGAGTATGAAACTGAAAGAGGGAGACTAAGGGAAAGACTCACATGATTTGACCTTCAGGGACCACATTTTGGATAGAGGAAAGGTAACCTAATGAAAAAAATAAAACTTCTCATCATAAAGAACAATTTTTAAATACATTTGCCTGATTTCTGACTGTGCTTATAATTATTTATGTACACAGTGGAATTCTTTTTGGTAAAGGACTCTGATTTCATAAGTATGAGAACATTGAAGGTTCAGAAAGAATATTTCAACAGAATAAAAATCTACTATAGAGAACAGGAGAGAACAGAAAAGACACTATAGAAATTAATGAATCAAAGGACCAGCTTGACCACTTATCCAAGAGGCAATGGTGAGAGCCAGGATGATCTGTTAGCCTTTGTTACTTACCCACTTTCAACTCCCCAGCCCAGGTTAGGACATCTGGTGTGGTCTGGCTGGGAGTTTGGTCATAGGATACACATTCTAATTAAAACATTTTTACTTAACAGGTTGTTAGTTTCTATATCAATCCCATGAGATTACAAATTTAAAAAGAACAAGAAAGAAATATTTCTTGTATGCTATTTCATATACCAAGATACATGCTAAACACTCAAATATATGCTGAATAATCAATAAAGTCTTGTACACATCAGGATAGATACTTCTGAGACATATTATTATTGCTTTTTTATTTTCTACTTGATTTTAAATTTTATATGAAAGGATATGTGTGTGAAAATTGTAAGAAAATTTGTGCAATAGGAGGCTGGTGTGAGTGGATAAAGGTATTAAATATAATAAAAATACATCCTTGTCTGGTCTCTTGTTGTACAGACCTCCTGTATCCTTAGGCACACGTAGCATCCTCCACACCACACCTGGACCCGCAGTGATGCTCAGAGAAACCTATATGGCCTTTGACATCTCCCATTGCCCTTCTTTTTCCTCTTAGCTACTATAAGTCTCCTCCACCTTCTTCAAAAATTACAGGTGTCCTCTTACTCCTATTCCTATCAAACAAGCCCCCAAACACAATTCTCTTATATCATTGAAGACATCAGGTATAAAATATGATTTACTACCACAAAACATAGGAATTCATATTTTATTGCCTATATCTTTGACTTGTCAGTGTGTGGCTAAGTGTTCCTCCAAAATTTTGGTTAATACAGAGGCTTTAAAGAAAAAAAAAGAACAGACAATCCTTTCTAGTAACAATGAAAGGAGAACCCAGACTCAGAACATTTCATCCACAACTCTATTGTCCTACCAGTCAAAGAGCTATGAATATTCAAATCTAAAATTTCAAAGGGGACTTGCAATTTGGCACAAATCCATAAGTTCCTCTCCGATTTGTTTGATGATGTCCCCCGTGCCTCCACTCCTACTAACCTAGCACAAAAATGTGTCTCGCACTATATATACAGAAAGGACTCCGTCCTGGAAGGTACAGCCTCATTCTAGCCCTTTCCTCCCATGGGCTTACTGTGCAAAGCAGGTGCATGTGGTGATTTGCAAATGTTTCACTCTTCCAAAAGTAAATTGTATAAAAATGAGTATCAATTTTCATTGGGATATAGATTAAGCTATATCAGGTAAGATCACTGGAGAAGAAATAGCAGAGACTTGTAAGAGGAAAGTAGCAATAAATGAAGCCCATCAGGAAATCAGTCCTGAATATTCATTGGAAGGACTGATGCTAAAGCTGAAACTCCAATACTTTGGCTACCTGATGGGAAGAACTGACTCCTTTGAAAAGACCCTGATTCTAGGCAAGATTAAAGATGGGAGAAGAAGGGGAAGACAGAGGATGAGATGGTTGGATGGCATCACCGACTCAATAGACATGAGTTTGAGTAAGCTTTGGCAGTTGGTGATGGATAGGGAAGCCTAGCATGCTGCAGTCCATGGGGTAGCAAAGAGTCAGACACCACTGAGTGACTGAGCTGAACTGATCACTCACAGATACTTTATGCATTCAAGGAGGATATCTCAGACGTCTCTAGCCTACACATCTATTGCCCTGGTGATTAGACACCAGCTTCCTTGGAGCTTTCTGTTCTTTCAGTCAGTGGGCAATTCACTGATCATACCTGAGCAGATAACTCCTGCATCCTCCTCATGACCGCAGTTGTGCCGCCCCCGGCCCTGGGAAGGGCACTGCCACACGTGGGACTCCATTCTTTCACAATACACATGATCCAGCCAGATGGGTATTGATCCCGCCCCAAAGGGAGCAGACTCCACGGCACTGAGGACTTCTCCACAGCCCAGCTGCCTGCACACCAAACGGGCACCGTCCAGGTCCCAGCTGTCATCACAGATGGTGCCCCAGGAACCCTGGTGAAGGATCTCCACTCTCCCGGCACAGGGCCCGCCCCTGTCCACCAAGCAGAGCTGTCTGCTGTCTGAGGAGACAGAAATGGGACAATGGGGTGCTGACCAGGAGATGAGAAAGATCTTCTGTCCTGTGGGACCCTCACCCGAGCAGTTGGGGGCGCTCTCTTCAGAAGCTGATGCTGTGGAGCCATTGCCCTGTGGAACATTTGGATCTGGTTTCTTATGGAAGTGATAAGAGTATAACAAGGATGAAAAAGGACAAAAACAGGAAATATTACTACTAGGTAGTCTGAGACAGATGGTGTTACAAGGTCCTATCAGAGTTAACATTCTGATTTGTAGAGCTCTGCACAGAATCTGAGAAACATTTACAGGAAATGTTGGTCTCTCTACCCTGAGGGGTTAAATGAGTTCAGAGTCACAGGATTAGGCTGGTAGCTGTATGTATTCTTTACAAGCTACACACTCTTGGTCATTGACTTTAGAATCAGGCAGTGGCCTCATCAGAAGCCTCGGGGAGCAGCCATCAATCCTCTATCATTAAAATCGTTCTCCTTGGTATAGTCATGAGAACTGAAAAACAAATGGTCTGTGAGACACCATGGTTTACCCCAGAATAGTTCACTTATGATTCTAAGCTTCAAACTCCAGATCTGGATACTTAGTTTCAAAAAAATATAATCTCTTTGAGTAGATTAAACAACCCTGCGTGAGAGATTATGTCAGAAGATATTGACTGACATTGGCCAGATTCCACTGGGAATCACAGAATGTAGCTTCTTCTCCCAAATGAATATAATCACTCCTTGGACTTTGTGTCAGGAATTGCTATTATCTAAAATTTGGAGTTATTTGTTCTCTAGGGGAAAATATGTATTTCTAACTCTCAGAGCAAAAATATGTTATATTCCTGCTTTGAAAGCCTTTGAACAAACAATATTGACAGACACACTGCATTATTCTCTCCTTTGATACATAACCAGTCATGGAAAGAAAGGTTAAATGATGTCTATCACTGTCGTAGTTTAAGTAAGTGAAAAGTAGAGAATAAAACCTCAAATTCTGTACTTCCATGAAGAATGGAAGAGAAAGCAGGCCAATGGTCTTGTTAGACACAACTTTAAATGGTGGAAATTTTCTTTAAGTAAAGGTATCACTGGAAAAGACTCTGATGCTGGGAGGGATTGGGGGCAGGAGGAGAAGAGGATGAGAGGATGAGATGGTTGGATGGCATCACCAACCCGATGTACGTGAGTTTGAATGAACTCCAGGAGTTGGTGATGGACAGGGAGGCCTGGCGTGCTGCAATTCATGCAGTCGCAAAGAGTCAGACATGACTGAACGACTGAACTGAACTGAAAAGTATCAGAAATTTGTGGACACAACATGGACTAAATATGTTAAAATTCTCAAGAGTGAAGATCATGTAATACGTTTCAATGTTAGCCAAGGATCTACAGCTTCTTTTTCTCTGGAGGAATTTCCCAATTTGGTGCCTGGATTAATGGCTCAGAATTTGGGCTCAGAGAAACACAGGACTCCTATTTGGACAGAGAAGCCAGCATAATTTGGGGTTACCTGGTGGTGAGACAGAATTGGAGACCTGAAAGCCTTTCTCACACAACAGATTTTTTTCCTCGAATACGTGCTCATTATACAAGCCATGAAGCTGGCAGGAAGCCAAAGATCTATGTCAAAAGTCTTGGAGAGCAGAGTAGATATTCCCTCATTCTCTTGGGTGCTGAGCTACCAAAATATCTCAACCAAAATCTTTGAAGGCCCATGCCACATGGACAGAGAGATAAGAGGTGGATTGAGTGCTACCAAAACCGCAACCTAGACTTGTTACAGCTCAGTTCTCAGTTGTATTTATATACTTGAGTGATCTTCAACCCTTCTCTTACTTGCTTAACAAAACAGAATATGAATCCTCTCAAGGGTTAGAAAATGTATCTGGAGGATCATTTTTTCAATGCTGAAGACATGGGATGACATGACATATTAACAAAGTGAAATAAAAAGAAAATAAGAGAAGGCAGAGACTCACATGATAGAGGTGCTGGAGTTAGCAGATATAGATTTTAACTAAGATCAATATATCGAGGAAAAAAGAGGAAATGAGAGAATAAATGGTGAAAAGATGAAAAACATTAACAACTTATTATAACTATAAAAATCAAGGAACAGCTACCAACTGAAAATAAAATGTCTAGAGAGTTGAATTAGTAAGTTTAGAAGAATTTTAGATAGAAATCAACACAGAATTACTGACTTAGAGGAGTCCTAGAGATGAGAGATGAGAAGAAGAAGGAGTGGGATAGGAGGAGAAGAGAAGCTAAGACAGAGGGACAGAGCAGCAGAAGTAATAATTGAAGATATAATAACTGATAATTTTTTAAAAAATGGATGGATGGGCATGAAAACTCCCACACCTAGTAAAGCTGCTGAAAATCAAAGGAAAAAGGAAAATTTGGAATAATAACAGATATGTTTAATACAAAAGAAGGGGGAAAAGAGAGGAAAAAAGAACATAATGCATGTGGGTCAATTAAAAGGAAATGACAGATACTAGCCCAACAATACCAATAACTGCACTTACAGTAAATTGATTACTGCTGTTGCTAAGTCACTTCAGTCGTGTCCAACTCTGTGTGACCCCATAGACAGCAGCCCACCAGGCTCCCCCATCCCTGGGATTTTCCAGGCAAGAGTACTGGAGTGGTAAATTGATTAGATACTTCAAATTAATGCCCATCTTGATAAAACCACAAAATCCATGTAAATGCTACCATGAAGATATTCAGCTTATATATGAGGGTAAAGAAAGGTTGAAAGTAAAATGATGGGGAAAATGTACATACTGTGTGAATCCTAACTGTAAGAAAACTGGAATAGCTATATAAATGTCACAGAAAGTAGACTTCAAAGCAAGATGTGCTAATTGAGTTAAAGAGGGTATTTTCATGATTATAACAGGATACACCCTTAATGAAGATATTATAGATATTAAAATCCAAGAAAATGTCAAAACATTGCTTTGAAATATAGAATAATACTTGACAGAATGAAGAACAGAAATAGACAAAATCATAATCAAAATGTGGGGACTTTAACATGCATTTTGCAATAGCATGCAGACCAAGTATACAAAAAAGAATGAAGAACATAGCAGATGTAAACAACAGTTAGCTAAATAACATATATAGAGCAATACACCCAACAATGAAAGAATTTGTTATTTACATTATTGTAAATTCACTGGAAAATTTCATTCTTAAATGATCATCAGTTCAGCTCAGTTCAGTCGCTCAGTCATGTCTGACTGCAACTCCATGGACTGCAGCACGCCAGGCCTCCCTGTCCATCACCAACTCCCAGAGTTTACTTAAACTCATGTCCATCGAGTCAGTGATGCCATCCAACCATTTCATCCTCTGTTGTCCCCTTCTCCTCC
Organism: Bos indicus; assembly: GCF_029378745.1. Lineage (NCBI taxonomy): Eukaryota > Metazoa > Chordata > Mammalia > Artiodactyla > Bovidae > Bos > Bos indicus. The sequence continues at coordinate 103,189,852 of NC_091764.1, read as the reverse complement.
CACCTTCAACCTTTCCCAGCATCAGAGTCTTTTCAAATGAGTCACTTCTTCCCATCAGGTGGCCAAAGTATTGGAAATTCAGCTTCAGCATCAGTCCTTCCAATGAATATTCAGGACTGATTTCCTTTAGAATGGACTGGTTGGATCTCCTTGCTGTCCAAGGGACTCTCAAGAATGAAACGAGTCACCAGTCTAGGTTCGATGCATGGTACTGGATGCTTGGGGCTGGTGCACTGGGACGACCCAGAGGGATGGTATGGGGAGGGAGGAGGGAGGAGGGTTTAGGATGGGAAACACATGTATACCTGTGGCGGATTCATTTCAATATTTGGCAAAACCAATACAATATTGTAAAGTTTAAAAATAAAATAAAATTTAAAAAAATTAAAAAATTAAGAATTAAAAAAAAAGAGTCTTCTCCAACACTACAGTTCAAAAGCATCAATTCTTTGTTGCTCAGCTTTCTTTATAATCCAACTCTCACATCCACACATGACTACTGGCAAAACCATAGCCTTGACTAGATGGACCTTTGTTGACAAAGTAATGTCTCTGCTTTTTAATATGATGTCTTGGTTGTTCATAGCTTTTCTTCCAAGAAGTAAGCATCTTTTAATTTCATGGCTACAGTCACCATCTGCAGTGATTTTGGAGCCCCCCAAAATAAAGTCTGTCGCTGTTTCCACTGTTTCCCTATCTATTTTCCATGAAGTGATGTGACCGGATGTCATGATCTTAGTTTTCTGAATGTTGAGCTTTTTCACTCTCCTCCTTCACTTTCATCAAGAAGCTCTTTAGTTCTTCACTTTCTGCCGTAAGGGTGGTGTCATCTGCATATCTGAGGTGATTGGTATTTCTCCCAGCAATCTTCATTCCAGCTTGCGCTTCATCCAGCCCAGAATTTCTCATGATGTACTCTGCATAGAAGTTAAATAAGCAGGGTGACAATATACAGCCTTGACTTACTCCTTTCCCTATTTGGAACTAGTCTGTTGTTCCATGTCCAGTTCTAACTATTGCTTCCTGACCTGCATACAGATTTCTCAAGAGGTAGCTCAGGTGGCCTGGTATTCCCATCTCTTGAAGAATTTTCCAGTTTGTTGTGATCCACATAGTCAAAGACTTTGGCATAGTCAACAAAGCAGAAGTAGATGTTTTGATGATCATGTGATAGAACAAAAACCTTCAGAGAATTGAATTTATACAGAATATTTACTTTGACCAGAGTGAAATTAAGTTAAGTATTAATAAGAAAATATACTTAGCCATTCCTACTGAGAAAATTAAGAAATATTCTTCCAAAGAATTCCTGGGTCTGGAAATAACTTTCAAACTTGAAAATATTGTGAAATAATGGTAACAAAGATATGCTGTAACTAAATTCTTCCAATGCAACTAAAGTAGTGTCTAAGGGAAATTTATACCCTAGATTTAGAAAAGAGGGGAGACAGAAAATGTAAAAATGTAAGCTTTCATTTAAGAAGCTAGGATATGAGAAATAAAGCCTAAAGAATGTATAAGATTGGAATTAATAAAGAAAAAAATAAAGTTAATCTAAAAAAGAAAGTAAGCATAAGACAAAGACAACAGAGGAAAGCCGTTCAAACATGGCTCACTGAAAACTGATCAACACTGCGCAATACTAATCAAGAGCAGAGAGAAAAAACTTAATACCAGAATGAAAAGGCAAATCACTATAAATTATACAGATTTTTTGGTCATAGTTTTGAGGTGCAATATACACATTTAATGTGGATAAATATCCAGAAGAGTTCCAGTTTCTCCACAACCTTGTCAACATTTGTCTTTTTTTTAAATTAGAGCGATTTTGACAGGTGTAAGATGACATCTCATTGTGGTTTTCATTTACATTTATCTGATGATTAGAGATGTCAGTATATTTTCATATACCTGTTAGCTATTCATATGTCTTCTTTGGAGAAATGGCTAGTCCCTGACTAATTTTTTTAATCAGTTTATTAGAGGTTTTGCTGCTGTTGCTTTTGTTTTGCTCTTGAGCTGTAGGGTTCTTATATATTTTGCAAATTAATCCCTTATATGATTTGCTATAAGGTGCCTTTTCACTCTACTGTTGTTTCTTTTACTGTCGTGCTGGTGTTCAGTCATTCAGTCATGTCCAACTCATTGCGACCTCACGGAGTATAGCCTGCCAGGCTCCTCTGTCCATGAGATTTCCCAGGCAAGAATACTGGAGTGAGTTGCCATTTCCTTCTCCAGGGGATCTTCCTGACCCAGGGGTTGAATCCATGTCTTGTGTGTCTCCTCCACTGGCAGGTGAACTCTTTACCACTGAGCCATCTGGGATAATCTCACTTGTCTATTTTTACCTATTCTTTTGGTGTCATACCCATGAGATCATGAGATAATATATTTTTATTTTGAAATTATAAGTAAAAATACCACATATCTAAAGTGTAATTCCTAACTGGTGACAGTATTACACCCATACACAGCAAAATAAATTTATATGCAGTAAGGTTTTAAATATTATTTAGTGGAATTATAAAATCATTTGTAGAAAATAAACTTGATTAAAAGTTCTTTTGAGATGAAGAATGGCATTTGAAACATTGCAGTAAAGGCATAGTCAAAAAACTAAAACATTACAAATTTGATCACATAACCTCCCATATACATATACAAACCTAAAATCATACACAAAAGATGGGGAAATATTTCCAAATAATGTAAGAAAAATGGTAAATTATGTTAGTTTATAGAGTTCTTAAAAATAAATAAGAAAATTTGTAAACTATTCTAGAGAAAAAATTGAAGATAGAGAAAGATATCTGAAACACCTATAAATATTTACTTATTAATCACTCTCCACATTCAATAACAAATATAAACACAGGCGTCTACAAAGGCACACACACACACTAACACACCCCTGAATGAAGGAAAGACCTTGCATACTTTAATTCCCCTGTGTTTATTCTATTAGGACAGTGCTTACACATTGTATGCACTCATTCAACAAGTATGGATGGAGAACATTTTCTAAATACCATGATAGTGAAGTGAAGTTGTGAAGTTGCTCAGTTGTGTCCGACTCTTTGCGACCCCGTGGACTGTAGTCTACTAGGCTCCTCTGTCCATGGGATTTCCAGCCAATAGTCCTGGAGTGGGTTGCCATTTCCTTCTCCAGGGGATCTTCCCAACCCAGGGCTCGAACCTGGGTATCCCGTGTTGTAGACAGATGCTTTACCATCTGAACCACCAGGGAAGCTGGACAAATACCATGATAAGTGCTTGTTAAATATTTATTAAATAAATGAGCAGATGAATAAAATTCAGTGAAATATATTTTCTTTAAATCAATGCTAATCAACAAATAGTGAAGCAAATATAAATTAATGATAATGGTTTATGAAAATAAAGTGTATTAAAGAAAATTAGTCCATAAACACAGAATAAATTTATATTTAAAATTTCACTTCCATAATTTTTAATATAAATTTATTTATTTTAATTGGAGGCTAATTACTTTACAATATTGTTTTGGTTTTGCCATACATCAACATGAATCTGCCACGGGTTTCAGTGGAAAATTGTTAAATAGATTCTAAACTACTCTCATCTATTATTCAATATGACATACGCACAAGAGAATATTTCTGTAGTAAGAAGAAACTCTGTAAGGGAATATACAGATTTACCAAGTAGACTTCAGAAAAAGATAGACAAATAGCTACTGAGTAAAGCAAAACCCTCCTTGCTATTCTTTGGACCTCTGCATTCAAATGGGTATACCTTTCCTTTTCTCCTTTGCTTTTTGCTTCTCTTCACAACTATTTGTAAGGCCTCCTTGACAGTCATTTTGCTTTTTTGCATTTGTTTTTCTTGGGGATGGTCTTGCTCCCTGTCTCCTGTACAATGTCATGAACCTCCGTCCATAGACCATCCGGCACTCTCTCTATCAGATTTAGTCCCTTAAATCTTTTTGTCACTTCTGCTGTATAATCGTAAGGGAATTTATTTAGGTCATACCTGAATGGTCTAGTGGTTTTCCCTACTTTCTTCAACTTAAGTCTGAATTTGGCAATAATGAGTTCATGATCTGAGCCACAATCAGCTCCTGGTCTTGTTTTTGCTGATGGTATAGAGCTTCTCCATCTCTGGCTGCAAAGAATATATAATCAATCTGATTTTGGTGTTGACCATCTGGTGATGTCCATGTGTAGAGTCCTCTCCTGTGTTGCTGGAAGAGGGTGTTTGCTATGACCAGTGCATTCTCTTAGCAAAACTCTGTTAGCCTTTGCCCTGCCTTCATTCCTTACTCCAAGGCCAAATTTGCCTGTTACTCCAGGTGTTTCTTGACTTCCTACTTTTGCACTCCAGTCCCCTATAATGAAAGGGACATCTTTTGGGGGTGTTAGTGCTAGAAGGTCTTGTAGGGCTTCATAGAAGCTTTCATAGAAGCTTCATAGCTTCAACTTCAGCTTCTTCAGCATTACTGGTTCAGGCATGCTGCTACTTCTGCTAAGTTGCTTCAGTCGTGTCCGAGTCTGTGTGACCTCATAGACGGCAGCCCACCAGGCTCCCCTGTCCCTGGGATTCTCCAGGCAAGAATACTGGAGTGGGTTGCCATTTTCTTCTCCAATGCATGAAAGTGAAAACTGAAAGTGAAGTCACTCAGTCGTCTCCATCTCCCAGAGACCCCATGGACTGCAGCCTACCAGGCTCCTCCGTCCATGGGATTTTCCAGACAAGAGTACTGGAGTGGGTTGCCATTGCATAGACTTGGAATACTGTGATATTGAATGGTTTGCCTTGGAAATGAACGGAGATCATTCTGTCATTTTTGAGATTGCATCCAAGTACTGCATTTTGGACTCATTTGTTTGCTATGATGGCTACTTCATTTTTTCTAAGGGATTCTTGCCCACAGTAGTAGATATAACGGTCATTTGAGTTAAATTCACCCATTCCAGTCCATTTTAGTTCGCTGATCCCTAAATTGTCTATGTTCACTTTTGCCATCTCCTGTTTGACCACTTGCAATTTGCCTTGATTCATGGACCTAACATTCCAGGTTCCTATGCAATATTGTTCTTCATAGCTTTGGACTTTGCTTCTATCCCCAGTCACATCCACAGCTGAGTGTTGTCTTTGCTTTGACTCTGTCTCTTCATTCGTTCTGGAGTTATTGCTCCACTGATCTCCGGTAGCAATTTGAGCACCTATCAAATTGGGGAGTTCATCTTTCAGTGTCCTATCTTTTTGCCTTTTCATACTGTTCATGGGGTTCTCAAGGCAGGAATACTTAAGTGGTTTGCCATTCTCTTCTCCAGTGGACCACATTTTGTCAAGACTTTGCACCATGACCCACCCATCTTGGGTGGCCATATTGGCATGGCTCATAGTTTCACTGAGTTAGGCAAAGCATGGTCCATATGATCAGATTGGTCACTTTTCTGTAATTGTGGTTTTCAGTTTGTCTGCCCTCTGATGGAGGAGGATAAGAGGCTTATGGAAGTTCCCTGAAGGGAGAGAATAACAAGGAAAGATAAGAAAGCCTTCCTCAGTGACCAGTGCAAAGAAATAGAGGAAACCAATAGAACGCAAAAGACTAGAGATCTCTTCAAGAAAATTAGAGATACCAAGGGAATATTTAATGCAAAGATGGGCTCAATAAAGGACAAAAATGGTATGGACCTAACAGAAGCAGAAGATATTAAGAAGAGGTGGCAAGAATACACAGAAGAAATATACAAAAAAAGATCTTCATGACCCAGATAATCATGATAGTATGATCACTCACCTAAAGCCAAACATCCTGTGGAATGTGAAGTCAAGTGGGCCTTAGGAAGCATCACTACGAACAAAGCTAGTGGAGGTGATGGAATTCCAGTTGAGCTATTCCAAATCCTAAAAGATGATGCTGTGAAAGTGCTACACTCAATATGCCAGCAAATTTGAAAACTCAGCAGTGGCCACAGGACTGGAAAGGGTCAGTTTTCATTCCAATCCCAAAGAAAGGCAATGTCTAAAAATGTTTAAACTACCACACAATTGCACTCATCTCACGCACTAGCAAAGTAATGCTGAAAATTCTCCAAGCTAAGCTTCGACAGTACATGAACCATGAACTTCCAGATGTTCAAGCGGGTTTTAGAAAAGGCAGAGGAACCAGAGATCAAATTGCCAACATCCGTTGGATCATCAAAAAAGCAAGAGAGTTCCAGAAAAACATCTGTTTCTGTTTCATTAACTATGCCAAAGCCTTTGTGTGGATCACAACAAACTGTGGAAAATACTGAAAGAGATGGGAATACAAGACCACCTGACCTGCCTCTTGAGAAACCTATATGCAGCTCAGGAAGCAACAGTTAGAACTGGACATGGAACAACAGACTGGTTCCTAATAGGGAAAGAAATACATCAAGGCTGTATACTGTCACCCTGCTTATTTAACTTCTATGCAGAGTACATCATGAGAAACACTGGGCTGGATGAAGCACAAGCTGGAATCAAGATTGCCAGGAGAAATAGCAATAACCTCAGATATGCAGATGACACCACACTTATGGCATAAAGTGAAGAAGAACTAAAAAGCCTCTTGATGAAAGTGAAAGAGGAGAGTGAGAAAGTTGGCTTAAAGCTCAACATTCAGAAAATGAAGATCATGGCATCTGGTCCCATCACTTCATGGCAAGTAAATGGAAAACAATGGAAACAGTGACAGACTTTATTTGGGGGGGAGGGCTCCAAAATCACTGCAGATGGTGACTGCAGCCATGAAATTAAAAGATGCTTACTCCTTGGAAGGAAAGTTATGACCAACCTAGACAGCATATTACAAAGCAGAGACAGTACTTTGCCAACAAAGGTCCGTCTAATCAAGGCTATGGTTTTTCCAGTAGTCATGTATGGATGGGAGAGTTGGACTCTAAAGAAAGCTGAGCACCAAAGAATTGATGCTTTAGAACTGTAGTATTGGAGAAGGCTCTTGAGAGTCCCTTGGACTGCAAGGAGTTCAAACCAGTCCATCCTAAAGGAAATCAGTCCTGAATATTCATTGGAAGGACTGATGCTGAAGCTCAAACTCCAATACTTTGGTCACCTGATGCGAAGAACTGACTCATTGGTAAAGACCCTGATGTTGGGAAAGATTGAAAGGGGGAGGATAAGGGGATGACAGAGGATGAGATGATTGAATGGCATCACTGACTCAAGGGACATGAGTTTGAGCAAACCCCAGGAGTTGGTGATGGACAGGGAGGCCTGGTGTGCTGCAGTCCATGGGGTTACAAGGAGTTGGACATGACTGAGCGACTAAACTGAACTGAAAGTAAAACTGTCTGCAATAGACTCAAATAGATATACTGAGAAAGCTAAGTAATCAGAGGAAACAGAAATTACAAACAAAACACCAAGAAAAAGGCACAAAAGCCTGAAACTGAAAGAAATATACATAAGTGTAAAATCTACCTGTTAAAAAATATCAGAATTAATGTATTCTTTCCACATCATCCTATCAAGCCTCCTACCCAATCTATACAGAGATCCTCTGAGAAAGTGATGGCAGGATTTCTTCGAGGTGGTTACTCACTTTCAGGGTCAGAGACTTAACCACCTCCCACTTTCTGGTGCTTTACTGTAGGAAAAATATCATCAATAAAAGATTTAACAGTTTAATGCTTCTTTAGCCTTCAAGTGGAAAAGACAAAGAGATGAGGCAAGAGAGGCAAGGGGTGGTGAATGTATGTTTTTGAAATATCTATCACCACATTCTCTCAGGCAACACCCAGCATATCATTCAAGATATATCTGAATGGGTGTGTGTGTTTGTGTATGTAGGAAAGAGAGAGAGAGAGAGAAGTGTTGCAGGGAATAAGCACTTTGGTTTGAATATCTGTCACCCCCCAACATTTATTTACTTCATTCAGCACTTGCTGTTGAAATCCCAGTTCCCAGTGTAATGGTGTTAAGTGGTAGAACCTTCTCAGACTCTTCAAAAAGCAGAAGAAAAGAACACTGCCAAACTCATTTTATGAGGCCAACAAGGTTCTGATATCAAAACCAGACAAGAAATATCTCTGATAAACAGAGGGACAAAAATCCTCCACAAAGTATTAAAAAACATAATTCAATCATGCATCCAAAGGATCATGCATGATGATCAAGTGAGATTTGTTCCAAAGGATGCAAGGATGGTTCAATATTCACAGATCAATCAATGTGATACACCAAGTAAACAAAATGAAAATGAAAATCATATCCTCTCAGTAGATGTAGAAAAAACATTTGAAAACATTAACATCCATTTCTGATTTTAAAAACCTCTATAAAGTAGATATAGAGGGATTATATCTCAATATAATAAAGACCATATGACAAACTCACAGCTAACCTCCTACTCAACAGCAAAAAGCTGAATATTTTTTTTCTGAGATCAGATGCAAGACAAAGATGCCTAATCACCACTTTTATTCAACATAGTTTTGGTATTCCTAGCCAAAACAATCCGGCAAGGAAAAAAAATAAGGACACACAAATCTGAAAGGAAAAGGCAAAACTGATGCTATTTGGAGATTTCATAATATTATATATAGAAAACCCTAAAGTCCCCACCAAAATCTGTTAGAACTAATACACTCAGTGAAGTCGCAAGATACAAACTTTATATACAAAAATCAGTTGCATTTTGATACAAATTGCCATAAGGAAAAATTAAGAAAACGATTCTATTTACAGTTGAACAAAAAACTGATAAATTATTAGGAACAAATTTAACCAAAGAGGTGATAGTCCTGTACAATGAAACTCTAAGACACTGATGAAAGATAGTGGATTTTGTTATCAAAATTCCAAAGGAAATTTTCACAGACATGGAACAAACAATCTAAATTTTGTATGGAACCACAAAGGACCCTGAATAGCCAAAGCAATCTTGAGAAAGAAGAACAATATTGGAGGTGCCATGTTTCCTGATTTAAAACTACATTTCAAAGCTGTATTAAGCAAAACAGTATAGTGTTGGTATAAAAATGGGTGCAGAAATCAACAGAATAGAATAGAGAGCCCAGAAATAAACCCAAATACATACAGTTAATTAATTTTTGACAGAGGAACTAGGAATATGCAATGCTGAAAGGACATTCTCTTCAATAAATGGTGTTGGGAAAACTGGACAGCTACATGCAAAAAATAAAACTGGACCACTCTCTCGTAGTATTCACAGAAATTAATTCAAAATGGATCAAAGACTTAATCATAAGTCCTGCAGCCATAAAAATCCTGGAAGAAAAAGTTATAGACATCAGTTTTGGTGGTGGCTTTTTGGATTAGGCAACAAGAGCAAAACTAACTAAGTGGGATGACATACAACTAAAAAACTTCTGCACAACAAAGGACACCATCAGCAAAATGAGGAACTTAGAGGGCAGTCCAGTGGTCAGGACTCAGTGCTTTCACTGCCACGGCCCAGATGAAATCTCTGTTTGGGGAGCTAAGATCCAGTAGGGCATGCAGGTTGGTAAATATATAAATAAAGGGCAAAGATATCGTGCTGAAAAATATTTTTTTAAAAAAATGGAAAGACAATCTTTAGTATCAGAGAAAATATATGCAAAATGTATTTCTGATATGGGTTAATATGTGGAATACATAAAGAACTCATATAACTCAATAGCAAAAGAATACAGTCTCATTTAAAAATGGGCAGAGGACCTGAATAGACATTTTTTCAAAGAAAACATACAGTTGTTCATGAAAAGGTACATGAAAAGATATACAACATTACTAATCATCAGGAAAATGCAAATCAAAACCACAATGAGATATCACCTCAGAGTTGTTTTTATCAAAAAGACAAGAAATAACGAGAATTTTTGAGACTGTGGCGAGAAGAGAAAGCTTGTGCACAGTTGGGGGAAAGATAAGTTGGTGCAGCCACCACGGAAAACAGTATTAAGGTTCCTCAATAGAAACTCAGACCTAAAAATAAAACTGCCATGTGAGGTAGTAATTTCACTTTGGGGTATTTACCAGAAGAAAATAAAAACACTAACTTAAAAAGATATGTGCAACTCAATGTTCATTGCAGAATTATTTAAAATAGCCAAACAACATTAAGCCTTTTTTGATGGATGAATGGATAAATAAAATTTGCTATGTACATATATCCAGCCATAAAAAAGAAGAAAATCTTGCCATTTGCAACATGGATGGAACTTGAGGGCCTTATGCTAAATGAACTAAGTCAGATAGAGAAAGAAAAATACCATTTAATCTTATTTACATGTGCATTATTAAAAAAAAAAAAAAAAAACAGAAGAATGAGTTCAGAGATGCAAAGAACAGTTTGGTGGTTTCCAGAGGGTCAATGTGGTCAAAATGGAATGGGTGAAGGTAGCCAAAAGATACAAACTTCCAGGTCTAAAATTAATGTCATGAGGATGTAATGTACAGCATGGTGGCTACAGTTAACCCTGTATTTTATACTTGAGAGTAGGTAGGAAAATACATCTTAAAGTTTTCATCATAAGAAAAAAAATTGTAACTACATGTTGTGATGAATATTACTATACATGTGTTGATTATTTAGCAATATGTACAAATACGTAAATACTATGTTGTACACTTAGGACTAGTACAATGTTACAAGAATTACATCTCAAAAATTTTAACAATCAAGGTTGGAATATGTGAATTAAATTAGTTCCATCCTTACCTGATTTAGGTTTCTCTGGTGGCTCAAACGGTAAAGAATCTGACTGCAATGTGGAAAACCGATTTTGATACCTCAGGTCAGGATGATCCCCTGGAGAAGGGAATGGCAACCCATTCCAGTATTCTTGCCTGGAGAATTCCATGGACAGAGGAACTTGGCAGGCTATACAGTCCATGGAGTCACAAAGGGTCAGACACAACTGAGTGACTAACATTTTTACTCAATGTCATCTTTGTGGACCCAAATTAAACTTAGATTACTAAAATATCACTTAGATTTTAAAATATCAAATCTCACTGCATCCTACAGGGTTGGGACAGACACACAGAAACATGTAGTGAGTCACCTGCACACGAAATATAGGCTTCCTCCTTTGGAGAGCATGAAGTGTAATTCCAAGGGTCAGAAGGACACTGCCAGAGAGAGGTGTCAGTTTTCTGACAGCGGATTCCATCCACCCATCGGGGTCTAGAACCTTCTCTGAGACCAACAGAAGAGTTGAGGGTTCCAGTGTCCCCACAGCCAAGCTGTCTGCAGATCATGGACACAGTGATGTCTTCCATGGGGCTGCAGCAGACACTGCCCCAGGTCCCGTTGTAGAAAACTTCCAGCCACCCAGCACACTGATGGTCCTCACTCACCATCCTGAGGGCCAGGAACTCTAAGGTTGAAAGGAGAGGAGACAGGACACAGTAAAAACTTTGCTGGATGTTCTAGGTTTTCCTTTCTTCTAGAAATAGTAAACATTCATCTCTGACCTTGTTCAAGAGATACCCACTAGATGACAAGACTAACATCGCCTCCCTTTTAACTGACTTTGTCCATTTGTGTCTGTCTTTCTATTTCTACCACAATGGTGTAGTGGAAATGAACTGAGAGGAAGACCAAACTTTGTGGGTGCTAGTGAGGGAAGGAAGCTAAATCCTGCTTCTTTACAAAATCTTTAGAGTATATCAAAGTGATGTGATGTAGATACTGGGGAGATAGGCAGAATAATTAACCCCAGAATGTCCACATCCCAATCTCTGCAACTTGTGAATCTGTTACCATATCTGACAAGAGGGATTTACAAATGTGATTAAGGTAAGGACCGTGGGATGGTGAGTTTAAGCTAGAATATTGTATTAACAATGTGAGCTGAGTCTAACCACATCCTTAGACCCACTGTCTTTAAAAGTAGAATACTTTTCTTAGCTCTGGTTAGAGAGAGGGATGTGACTCTGGATAATGGTTGAAGACAGGCAGCATTGCTGATCTGAAAATGGATGAAGGGGGCTATGAACCAAAGAATGTAGGCAGTTTCTAGAAGCTTGAAAAGACAAGAAACAGATTCATCCCTAAAGCCGCAAAAGTGATGCAGCACTGCTAAAGCCTTGATCCCAGCCCAGTGAGATCCATGCTGGACATCTAAGCTACAGATCAGATCAGATCAGTCTCTCAGTTGTGTCTGACTCTTTGCGACCCCATGAATCGCAGCACACCAGGCTTCCCTGTCCATCACCAACTCCCGGAGTTCACTCAGACTCACATCCATCGAGTCAGTGATGCCATCCAGCCATCTCATCCTCTGTCGTCCCCTTCTCCTCCTGCCCCCAATCCCTCCCAGCATCAGAGTCTTTTCCAATGAGTCAACTCTTCGCATGAGGTGGCCAAAGTACCGGAGTTTCAGCTTTAGCATCATTCCTTCCAAAGAAATCCCAGGGCTGATCTCCTTCACAATGGACTGGTTGGATCTCCTTGCAGTCCAAGGGACTCTCAAGAGTCTTCTCCAACACCACAGTTCAAAAGCAGAAGTAAGGCAGTAAACACATACTGTTTTAAACCACTAGTTGGTATGTTGTTACCTAAGCAAATGAAAACTAGTACTGTGGGTTTAAATTTTTTGTATGTAACTGGAGAGAGAGCCCTGCTTTCAAGAAAACCTGTGAGAAAAGGCTCTGCCAGGAAACACTGCTGAAAAGAAAGGACCAGAATCTCAGCTGCTGCAGAAGGAAGTGAAAGCACCTCATCTTCATATCTTCTGGAAAGACAGGCTCCATGGAAGGAAGCCTCCTTCTCTGGTCCTTTCAGCATCTCTCCCTCAGGACTCAGACCCCCTTCCTCCAGGGCCCCACCCCTCTCCCAGCCTGTGGACAGTGTGCAGCGCAGACGTGAGCAGATGACCCCGGCGTCCTGCACCTCCACACGTGGGACTCCTTTCCTATGCAGTTCAGGTCGTCCAGCCAGATGGGCCCTGATCCTGCCCCAGAGTGAGCAGACCCTGTGGCATTGAGGGCTTCTCCACAGCCCAGCTACCTGCACACCACGCGGGCATCAGCCAGGTCCCAGCCATCATCACAGATGGTGCCCCAGGAGCCCTGGTCAAGAATTTCCACTCTCCCGGCGCAGAGAACTCCTCCGTCCACCAGGCGGAGCTGTCTGCTGTCTGAGGAAGGAGAAATGGGACAATCGGGCGGTGACCCCAGGGGTTGAGAAGGGTCTTCTGTCCTGTGGGACCCTTACCTGGGCAGTAGGGGACGCTCTCCTCTGAGGCCGCAGAGCCTGCTGGTTCAGATACGGAGTCGTTGCACTTCAGCAGCACCTGGGTGTGATTTCCTGCAGAAACAGCAATGATCAGAAGTCTGGAAGGGTTGAATAATAAGAAACTGTTAAAGGAAATAATGACCTAGTGATGGAGCCTAAGATGAAAGTTGTGACCCAGTAGTAAAGTTATCATAATCTTAGTGTTCACCTTCTCCAAGGAGAGTTCTGCTTCTGACAGTACCACAATTTCTGTTTTAACCCAAGTGTTGCTGTAAGAATGAGTTAAGTAAGATGTTTTGTCGCTAAATCTATCCCTGAGCTGTGCTTAGTCACTCAGTCTTGTCTGACTCTTTGCAACCCTATGGACTGTAGCCCTCCAGGCCCCTCTGTCCATGCTGATTCTCCAGGCAAGAATACTGGAGTGGGTTGCCACACCCTCCTCTAGGGGATCTTCCAAACCCAGGGATGTAACCCACGTCTCCAGCTTTGATGCTTTACCATCTAATCCACCAGGAAGCCCAAATCTACACCTAAGTAGAAGCAAAACAAAATTCTTTCTGAAGGAGTTCTACAATTTCTTCAATATCTATCTTTAAAACAAACACATATAAAATAGATCTCATGAAAAACAGAAAGGAAAAAGGAGATACTGGAAAGAATTTCCCAGGGTTTTCAGCTGCTAGAGTTATCTGACAGAGAATTTAAATAGCCATGATTAAAGTGCTTGTGGAATTAAGCACTTTTTGTGGAGAAACGCTGGGCTGGATGAAGCACAAGCTGGAATCAAGATTGCCAGGAGAAATGTCAATCACCTCAGATATGCAGATGACACCACCCTTATGGCAGAAAGTGAAGAGGAACTAAAAAGCCTCTTGATGAAAGTGAAAGAGGAGAGTGAAAAAGATGGCTTAAAGCTCAACATTCAGGAACTAAGATCATGGCATCTGGTCCCATCATTTCATGGGAAATAGATGGGGAAACAGTGGAAACAGTGTCAGACTTTATTTTGGGGGGCTCCAAAATCACTGCAGATGGTGACTGCAGCCATGAAATTAAAAGACACTTACTCCTTGGAAGGAAAGTTATGACCAACCTAGATAGCATATTGAAAAGCAGAGACATTACTTTGCCAACAAAGGTCCATCTAGTCAAGGCTATGGTTTTTTCTGTGGTCATGTATGGATGTGAGAGTTGGACTGTGAAGAAAGCTGAGTGCCAAAGAATTGATGCTTTTGAACTGTGGTGTTGGAGAGGACTGTTGAGAGTTCCTTGGACTGCAAGGAGATCTAACCAGACCATTCTAAAGGAGATCAGCCCTGGGTGTTCTTTGGAAGGAATGATGCTAAAGCTGAAACTCCAGTACTTTGGCCACCTCATGCGAAGAGTTGACTCATTGGAAAAGACTCTGATTCTGGGAGTGATTGGGGGCAGGAAGAAAAGGGGACGACAGAGGATGAGATGGTTTGATGGCATCACCCACTTGATGGACGTGAGTTTGAGTGAACTCCGGGACATGGTGATGGACAGGGAGGCCTGGCGTGCTGTGATTCATGGGGTCACAAAGAGTTGGACACGACTGAGCAACTGAACTGAACTGACCTGAACCTAGCTTACTTTTACTAAAATGGACAATAACAGCAGAACACTGACAAATAGAAAAACACTGACAAATAGAAAAACACTGAGATAAAGATTAGATATATAAAATTGATAAACACCTATACTAACATCTAAATCCCCAAGAACAAAAAGAGATGCCAGGGTAGAGTAGATTGAAACTTTTAATTTATTGAAAGGAAAAAAAAAAAATTGCCAATCTAAAATTCTACACTCAAAACCAGTCTCTCAAGGAATAAAGACCTCAAATGTGCCATTACCAAAATGCTGATGTAGGAAACAGCAGCCTCCATCCTCTTTTAAAAAAAGACCAAAAGGTAGACAGTGATCAGTAATAAAAACAGCTCCAGAAAGATCTGGAGTACTCTAAGAAGTTTGACCATGCCAAGACACTGTCATTTTGGTGGCATCATTCCATCCTTCAAACCAGCATCACTCAGAGTTTCTCTCACCAGGAGAGTAAGAGCAGACTGAGTAACCAGTGTCCCTAGCCTTTGGGGGCACCATATGAAAGTCCTGCTTCAGGTTCACTTCACGCAGACCTGCAAAGCTGAGCCAGTCTTATAGAGATGGCTAGGCATAAGAAAGAAGAGCAAAGGACCAATAGCAACCACATGGCAGGAGAAATCACAGTCCACAGTGACCTGCTCTACAGACAGATGCAGCAGATTTTACCCCTGAAAGAATTAATAACAGCACAGATGATTGTTTCCAGTAGTCAGTTATGTATGGATGTGAGAGTTGGACCATAAATAAGGCTGAGCACCGAAGAATGGATGCTTTTGAACTGTGGTGCTAGAGAAGACTCTTGAGAGTTCTTTGGACAGCAAGGAGATCAAACCAGTCAATCCTAAAGGGAATCAACCCTGAATATTGATTGAAAGACGGATGCTGAGGCTGAAGGTCCAATACTTTGGCCACCTGGTGCAAAGAGCTGACTCGTTGGAAAAGACCCTGATGCTGGGGAAGACTGAAGGACAAGGAGAAGAGCAGCACAGGATCAGATGGTCAGATAGCATCACCAACTCAATGGACATGAGTTTGAGCAATGAACCATTGTTGGTCTCAGTCTTTGCTGCCTTCCTAGGCCTTCTCACAACCTGAGCACCTGCAACCATCATCTCCCCCCACAGAGGCACCTGCAACAGGCCCTTAAAGCCTAATGTGTGCACACCATTGGCTCTGGCCACCACCACTGCTGGTCATGATTTCTAGGCTTTGGAGCCAGAGGCACTATTGAGGATACCAACAACCATTCCAGTGACGGCAAGCCCCCTGCAACACTTGCAAAACACCACACAGTTGTCAATGCTGTGGACATCAGCAGCCTGAGCCAAACGGATCTCATGTCCTCTCAGACCCAGTGCCACCTTATGCCTCTGCTTTTGGCACCCTGCTGAACATTCCAGTGTTCCCCTACCCAGAGGTGAAAGGCTTTCCCTACTGAAATCATAATATAGACTCTGGTACAGATGACTGCTTTTTTAAATGTGCAGACATCTACAAGAGAATAAGACATCAAAAAGAATCAGAGAAGCAAAATCCCACCAAAGGAATACAGTAAACCTCCTGGGAAACTTGTTCTGGGATGGTGGAGGAATAGGACAGGGACACCACTTTCTCCCCCACAAATTCATCAAAAGAACATTTAAACACCGAGTAAATTTCACAAAACAACTTCTGAATGCTGGCAGGGGACATCAGGCATCCAGAAAAGCAGCCTATTGTCTTCATAAGGAGATTTTGAATTTTTGCTTTTTGGTATTTGTTATCAATTTTGTACCTATATTTAATAATTTTTGTGACTTTTTTTTTCTCTTTCTTTTTCTTCTTTTCTTTAACATTGTATTTTTGAAATTCCAAACTCTACTCTAGATTTTTAAATTTTGCTTTTTGGTATATTTTATCAATTTTGTACTTTTAATAACCCAATCTTCAGTACCCATTTTTACTTGGGAGAAAGATTACTGGCTTGACTGCTCTCTGCCCTTTGGACTCTCCTTTTTCTCCACCAGGTCGCCTGTGTCTCTTCCCCAACCCCTCTCTGCTCTGCCCAACTCTGTGAATTTCTGTGTGTTCCAGAAGGTGGAGAACACAGGGAACTGACTACTGGCTGGATCTGTCTCTCTCCTTTTCATTCCCCCCTTTTATCTTCCTGGACACCTCTGTCTCCTTCCTCCCTCTTCTCTTCTCTGTATAACTCCGTGAACATCTCTGAGCAGTCCAGTTGTGGAGTGCACATAAGGAAGTGATTACTGGCTAGCCTGCTCTCTCCTCTATTGATTCCACCTCATCTCATTTGGGTCACCTCTAACTCCCTCCTCCCTCTTCTCTTCTCCATGTAACTCTCTGTGTGTCCCTCACTGTGGATAAACTTTTCATCTTTAACCTAGATGTTTTATCAATGGTGTCATATAGAAGGAGAAGTTTTGAGACTACTGGAAAAAAAGACTGAAAACCGGAAGCAGGAGGCTTAAGTCCAAATCCTGACTCCAGGGAACTCCTGACTCCAGGGAACATTAATTGACGGGAGCTCATCAAACACCTCCATACCTACACTGAAACCAAGCACCACACAAGGGCCAACAAGCTCCAGAGCAAGACATACCACGCAAATTCTCCAGCAACACAAAAACACAGCCCTGAGCTCCAATATACAGGCTGCCCAAAGATACTACAAAACCATAGACATCTCATAACTCATTACTGGACACTTCATTGCACTCCAGAGAGAAGAAATCCAGCTCCATCCACTAGAACACCGACACAAGCTTCCCTAACCAAGAAACCTTGACAAGCCACCTGTACAAACCCACACACAGCGAGGAAACTCCACAATAAAGAGAACTCCACAAACTGACTGAATACAGAAAGGACACCCCAAACTCAGCAATACAAACAAGATGAAGAGACAGAGGAATACCCAGCAGGTAAAGGAACAGGATAAATGCCTACCAAACCAAACAAAAGAGGAAGAGCTAGGGAATCTACCTGATAAAGAATTCCAAATAATGATAGTGAAAATGATCCAAAATCTCGAAAGCAAAATGAAATCACAGATAAATAGCCTGGAGACAAGGATTGAGAAGATGCAAGAAAGGTTTAATAAAGACCTAGAAGAAATAAAAAAGAGTCAATATATAATGAATAATGCAATAAATGAGATCAAAAACACTCTGGAGGCAACAAATAGTAGAATAACAGAGGCAGAAGATAGAATTAGTGAATTAGAAGATAGAATGGTAGAAATAAATGAATCAGAGAGGAAAAAAGAAAAATGAATTAAAAGAAATGAGGACAATCTCAGAGACTTCCAGGACAATATTAAATGCTACAACATTCGAATCA
Source organism: Bos indicus (assembly GCF_029378745.1). Classification (NCBI taxonomy): domain Eukaryota; kingdom Metazoa; phylum Chordata; class Mammalia; order Artiodactyla; family Bovidae; genus Bos; species Bos indicus. The sequence goes on along the minus strand of NC_091764.1, from coordinate 103,171,665 downwards.
TATGCATCCCAGAAGAAGAAGACAAAAAGAAAGACCATGAGAAAATACTTGAGGAGATAATAGTTGAAAACTTCCCTAAAATGGGGAAGGAAATTATCACCCAAGTCCAAGAAACCCAGAGAGTCCCAAATAGGATAAACCCAAGGTGAAACACCCCAAGATACATATTAATCAAGTTAACAAAGATCAAATATTAAAAGCAGCAAGGGAAAAACAACAAATAACACATAAGGGAATTTCCATAAGGATAACAGCTGATCTTTCAATAGAAACTCTTCAAGCCAGGAGGGAATGGCAAGACATACTTAAATCGATGAAAGAAAATAACCTACAGCCCAGATTACTGTACCCAGCAAGGATCTCATTCAAATATGAAGGAGAAATCAAAAGCTTTTCAGATAAGCAAAAGCTGAGAGAATTCAGCACCACCAAACCAGCTCTCCAACAAATACTAAAGGATATTCTCTAGACAGGAAACACAAAGAGGGTGTATAAATTCGAACCCAAAACAATAAAGTAAATGGCAATGGGATCATACTTATCAATAATTACCTTAAACGTAAATGGGTTGAATGCCCCAAACAAAAGACAAAGACTGGTTGAATGGATACAAAAACAAGACCCCTATATTTGTTGTCTACAAGAGACCCACCTCAAAACGGGACACATACAGACTGAAAGTGAAGGGCTGGAAAAAGATTTTCCATGAAAATAGAGACCAAAAGAAAGCAGGAGTAGCAATACTCATATCAGATAAAATAGACTTTAAAACAAAGGCTGTGAAAAGAGACAAAGAGGGTCACTAAATAATGATCAAAGGATCAACCCAAGAAGAAGAAGATATAACAATTATATATGCACCCAACATGTATATGTAAGACATATACTAACAAGTATGAAAGGGGAAATTAACAATAACACAATAATAGTGGGAGACTTTAATACCCCACTCACACCTATGTATAGATCAACTAAACATAAAATTAACAAGGAAACACAAACTTTAAATGATACAATAGACCAGTTAGACCTAATTGATATCTATAGGACATTTCACCCCAAAACAATGAATTTCACTTTTTTCTCAAGCGCACATGGAACCTTCTCCAGGATAGATCACATCCTGGGCCATAAATCTAGCCTTGGTAAATTCAAAAAAAACTGAAAGCATTCCAAGCACCTTTTCTGACCACAATGCAGTAAGATTAGATCTCAATTACAGGAGAAAAACTATTAAAAATTCCAACATATGGAGGCTAAACAACAAACTGCTGAATAACCAACAAATCACAGAAGAAATCACAGAAGAAATCAAAATTTGCATAGAAATGAATGAAAATGAAAACACAACAACCCAAAACCTGTGGGACACTGCCAGGAGCCGGTGAGGCATTCCACTCGTGACAAAGGTCATGAGGAAGGAAGCTTGGCATAGGCAAAGGCGGGATCGAGCCTCAGGAGTCCCCCTGGATATTCTCGAGCATCTACCCCCCAAAAAACCAGAGTCTGCCTACTTTATTGCTTTGTGCTCTCACCTCTGACTTTACTGGGGGCTGTCCCCCACCACCATCTTGCTCTCTCTGTCAAAGAGTTAACTTACAGCTCCAATTAATAAAGTTCCTGGGCAATAAGGAGTGTTTAAATCCAAACCCCTCAGATGGCTCTCTAACTCGCCTGACAAGTTTACCCGGACTCCCACAGCTATGCATACAATTGTTTACAGTCTCCCAGCCTCGAGAGACACAGGAAGCTTAAGATATTCAAATAGCTTAGAGCCTCTTAGAGAGTTAGAAACTGTCAGAATAAAACTAGTAAAAGATTTCATTGATGAGCCAATGCTTGCTGCCAAGTTTTCACATCCCCTGAATTGTATCCTTGAATATGTATTAATTAATAGTTGGTATATAGAAAAAATAAGTAGTGGCCTTGGTGTTAGTAACTTTAGACCCTTAAGGTAATAAATTCTTTCCTTTGTTGTAAACCCATTACACATCCACCCTATAGGAATGCAATTTTATCTTCGGAAGATGGCACCAAACCTTAAAATAATTACTCTTAGAGAAAATAAGTCTTTGTTGATAAGTCCTTGTCAAGAGTCATAAAATGTTAATAGGTCTTCTGGCCAGAAGATGATGTAAATCACCTAAACCATTTGTATATGATAAATTTGCAGGAAAGGAACCCCTGGTTTTTGATAAGGATCAAAAACTGCTGACTTTGCATCCCCTATTATCCTCTATGTGTAACTTAGGGTATAAAAACCCCTGTTGAAAATAAAGCTACGGGCCTTGCTCACCAACGCTTGGTCTCCCCATGTCATTCTTCCCTTTAACTTCTGGCTGAAGTCTCCGTCTGGAGCACGGAGGTCCTCTGCGGCCATTTATTTGCCTGGGCTTCTAAGACCCACTCGAGAAGGTGTCTAAGGTGGGGCACCTTCTGCTATTCGAGAGGGCGCCTGCGGCCTCCGTGGTCAGGGCTAACCTGGTGTCACGGGTTATATTGATTTTCTGCGTAAACCAAGCTACTCAGCCTCTTTTCTCCACTGAATTTTCCTACTGAGCTATCCTCATTCTATTACTCTTTACATCTCTAATTAGCATATAAATAGTTGCCTAGGCCGTCTCTCCTTCGAATACCCTGGATCAGCTGGGGCTGGACCCCGGCAGGACACTGTAAAAGCAGTCCTAAGGGGAAAGTTCATAGCAATACAGGCATACCTCAAGAAACAAGAAAAAAGTCAAATAAATAACCTAACTCTACACCTAAAGCAACTAGAAAAGGAAGAAATGAAGAAGCCCAGGGTTAGTAGAAGGAAAGAAATCTTAAAAATTAGGGCAGAAATAAATGCAAAAGAAACTAAAGAAACCATAGCAAAAATCAACAAAGCCAAAAGCTGGTTCTTTGAAAGGATAAATAAAATTGACAAACCATTAGCCAGACTCATAAGAAACAAAGGGAGAAAAATCAAATCAATAAAATTAGAAATGAAAATGGAGAGATCACAACAGACAACACAGAAATACAAAGGATCATAAGAGACTACCATCAGCAATTATATGCCAATAAAATGGACAACGTGGAAGAAATGGACAAATTCTTAGAAAAGTACAACTTTCCAAAACTGGACCAGGAAGAAATAGAAAATCTTAACAGACCCATCACAAGCACGGAAATTGAAACTGTGATCAGAAATCTTCCAGCAAATAAAAGCCCAGGTCCAGATGGCTTCACAGCTAAATTCTACGAAAAATTTAGAGAAGAGCTAACACTTATCCTACTCAAACTCTTCCAGAAAATTGCAGAGGAAGGTAAACTTCCAAACCCATTCTATGAAGCCACCATCACCCTGATCCCAAAACCTGACAAAGATGCCACAAAAAAAGAAAACTACAGGCCAATATCACTGATAAACATAGATACAAAAACCCTTAACAAAATTCTAGCAACCAGAATCCAACAACACATTAAAAAGATCATACACCATGACCAAGTGGGCTTTATCCCAGGGATGCAAGAATTCTTCAATATCTGCAAATCAATCGATGTAATACACCACAGTAACAAACTGAAAAATAAAAACCATATGATTATCTCAATAGATGCAGAGAAAGCCTTTGACAAAATTCAACATCCATTTATGATAAAAACTCTCCAGAAAGCAGGAATAGAAGGAACATACCTCAACATAATAAAAGCTATATATGACAAACCCACAGCAAACATTATCCTCAATGGTGAAAAACTGAAAGCATTTCCCCTAAAGTCAGGAACAAGAGAAGGGTGCCCACTCTCACCACTACTATTTAACATAGTTTTGGAAGTTTTGGCCACAGCAATCAGAGCAGAAAAAGAAATAAAAGGAATCCAAATTGGAAAAGAAGAAGTAAAATTCTCACTGTCTGCAGATAACATGATCCTCTACATAGAAAATCCTAAAGACTCCACCAGTAAATTACTAGAACTAATCAATGAATATAGTAAAGTTGCAGGATATAAAATCAACACACAGAAATCCCTTGCATTCCTATACACTAATAATGACAAAATAGAAAGAGAAATTAAGGAAACAATTCCATTCACCATTGCAACGAAAAGAATAAAATACTTAGGAATATACCTACCTAAAGAAACTAAAGACCTATATATAGAAAACTATAAAACACTGGTGAAAGAAATCAAAGAGGACACTAGTAGATGGAGAAATATACCATGTTCATGGATGGGATGAATCAATATAGTGAAAATGAGTATACTACCCAAAGCAATCTATAGATTCAGTGCAATCCCTATCAAGTTACCAACAGAATTCTTCACAGAATTAGAACAAATAATTTCACAATTTGTATGGAAATACAAAAAAACCTCGAATAGCCAAAGTGATCTTGAGAAAGAAGAATGGAACTGGAGGAATCAACCTACCTGACTTCAGGCTCTACTACAAAGCCACAGTCATCAAGACAGTATGGTACTGGCACAAAGACAGAAATATAGATCAATGGAACAAAACAGAAAACCCAGAGATAAATCCACGCACCTATGGACACCTTATCTTTGACAAAGGAGGCAAGAATATACAATGGATTAAAGACAATCTCTTTAACAAGTGGTGCTGGGAAAACTGGTCAACCACTTGTAAAAGAATGAAACTAGAACACTTTCTAACACCATACACAAAAATAAACTCAAAATGGATTAAAGATCTCAACATAAGACCAGAAACTATAAAACTCCTAGAGGAGAACATAGGCAAAACACTCTCCGACATACATCACAGCAGGATTCTCTATGACCCACCTCCCAGAAAACTGGAAATAAAAGCAAAAATAAACAAATGGGACCTAATTAAACTTAAAATCTTCTGCACAACAAAGGAAACTGTAAGCAAGGTGAAAAGACAGCCTTCGGAATGGGAGAAAATAATAGCAAATGAAGCAACTGACAAACAACTAATCTCAAAAATATACAAGCAACCCCTACAGCTCAATTTCAGAAAAATAAATGACCCAATCAAAAAGTGGGCCAAAGAATTAAATAGACATTTCTCCAAAGAAGACATACAGATGGCTAACAAACGCATGAAAAGATGCTCAGCATCACTCATTATCAGAGAAATACAAATCAAAATCACTATGAGGTACCATTTCACGCCAGTCAGAATGGCTGCTATCCAAAAGACTACAAGCAATAAATGCTGGAGAGGGTGTGGAGAAAAGGGAACCCTCTTACACTGTTCTTGGGAATGCAAACTAGCACAGCCACTATGGAGAACAGTGTCAGATCAGATCAGATCCGCTGGATCATAGAAAAAGCAAGAGAGTTCCAGAAAAACATCTATTTCTGCTTTATTGACTATGCCAAAGCCTTTGACTCTGTGGATCACAATAAACTGTGGAAAATTCTGAAGGAGATGGGAATACCAGACCACCTGACCTGCCTCTTGAGAAATCTGTACGCAGGTCATAAAGCAACAGTTAGAACTGGACATGGAACAACAGACTGGTTCCAAATAGGAAAAGGAGTTCATCAAGGCTGTATATTGTCACCCTGTTTATTTAACTTATATGCAGAGTACATCATGAGAAACGCTGGACTGGAAGAAACACAAGCTGGAATCAAGATTGCTAGGAGAAATATCAATAACCTCAGATATGCAGATGACACCACCCTTATGGCAGAAAGTGCAGAGGAGAACAGTGTGGAGATTCCTTAAAAAACTGAAAATAGAACTGCCTTATGATCCAGCAATCCCACTGTTGGGCATACACACTGAGGAAACCAGAATTGAAAGAGACACATGTACCCCAATGTTCATCACAGCACTGTTTATAATAGCCAGGACATGGAAGCAACCTAGATGTCCATCAGCAGATGAATGGATAAGAAAGCTGTGGTACATATACACAATGGAGTATTACTCAGCCATTAAAAAGAATACATTTGAATCAGTTCTAATGAGGTGGATGAAACTGGAGCCTATTGTACAGAGTGAAGTAAGCCAGAAAGAAAAACACCAATACAGTATACTAATGCATATATGTGGAATTTAGAAAGATGGTAACAATAACCTTGTATACGAGACAGCAAAAGAGACACTGATGTATAGAACAGTCTTGTGGACTCTGTGGGAGAGGGAGAGGGTGGGATGATTTGGGAGAATGGCATTGAAACATGAATAATATCATATATGAAACGAGTTGCCAGTCCAGGTTCGATGAACGATATTGGATGCTTGAGGCTGGTGCACTGGGACGACTCAGAGGGATGGTACGGGGAGAGAGGAGGGAGGAGGGTTCAGGATGGGGAACACATATATACCTATGGAGGATTCATGTTGATATACGGCAAAACCAATACAATATTGTAAAGTTAAAAAATAAAATAAAAAGAAAAAAAATAACAGAACTATTAAAAAAAAAAAAAAAAAAAAAACCTCCTGTAACCAGCTCAAAGTAATGGAGATCCAGGAATTACCTGATGAAGAATTCAAAATAATACTTCAAAAGATGATTAGAGTGTTACAAGATAACTCAAATATTTAATGATACCAATAAAACAATGCAAATAAAATAAGAACAATAAAGATATATAAAATATTTTTTTAAAAAAGAACTAACTAGATATTTTGAAACTGAATAATAAATGAATGGGCTTCCCAGTTGGCACTAGTGGTAAAGAAGCCACCTGCAAATGCAGGAGATGTAAGAGACTCGGGTTCAATCCCTGAGTCCAGAAGATCCCCTGGAGGAGGGCATGGCAACCCACTCCAGTGTTCTTCCCTGAAGAATCCCATGGACCGAAGAGTCTACAGTCCATAGGGTCACAAAGAGTCAGACATGACTGAGGTGACTTAGCATCCACACAATATAATGAGTAATCTTAAAAGTTCAATACAGAGATTCAACAACAGACTTGACCGAGGGAAAGAAAAAGAAAAAAGAATCAATGAGTTAGAAGAAAGATCAGTTGAAAGTATCCACGCAGAGAAGCAAAAAGAGAAAGAAAGGAATATAGAAAGCCAGTGGGAACTATGGACACCATAAAGAGGAACAATGTATGCAACGGAGTCAGGGCAGGAGAAGTGAGGGAGAAAAGAATTAAGGGCTGAGGACCTCCTGGTGGTGCAGTGGATAAGAGTCCACCTGCCAGTGCAGGGGACATCAGTTCAATCCCTGGTACAGGAAGATTCCACATGCCGCAGAGCAACTAAGCCAGTGTGCCACAGCTACTGAAACCTGTGCACCTAGAGCCTGTGGTCTACAGCAAGAGAAGCCACTGCAGTGAGAAGTCTGTGCACTGCTTACCACAACTAGAGAAGTCCTGTATGCAAGGAAGGAGACCTAGCACAGCCAAAAATAAATAATTAAAACAGAAAGGAGAAAACACAGGCTGAGAATTTCCCAAACCTAGGGAAAGATCTGGACATCTAAGTTCAAGAAGCTAATAAGTCACCCCAAAATTTCAATCCAAAGCAACCTTTTCTAAGACTCACAGAGTTAACTGTCCAAATGCTAAGACAAAGAATTCTAAAGGTCTAAAGAGAAGAAAAAATTCTGTCACCCAAGAGGACTCCCATAAGGAGATCAGCAGATTTGTCCAAGGAAACCCTGCAGACCATGAAGAAAGATTAACACATTCTACCCTCACTCAGTGGAAAGCAGATCCAGGGAGGGACAGGAGAGGGCACGAGAGAAAGTGCTCCCTACAGAGTCATAGCAGATCCTGGGAGGGGAAGTGACCGTCCCATGCCGCAGCACATCAGGAAATATCACAGGGACCGGGGCAGGGACTTGGGAACTTATACACCTGAGGCTGTGCTTCAACTGATCTCTACAGACAAAAGGTCCCCTCTCCTGGCTGCAGGCTCCTCTGCTCCACAATGAACACCTGGTGGGAACAGGTGAGGCCAGCAAGCAGAGCTTCTCATAGAGCCCAGTGCTGGGCAGACAGGGCAACAAGCAGAGGGGAGCCCAGGGGATGGGGGAGAGGAGCCAGAGAGAGGCAGGCAGGTGCACCATTATCTCTGATCTGGTCACATGCAGCGGCATGACACCCAGCCCTGTGGACACCCTGTGTGCTTCACAGACCAACGGACTCAGTCCCTGCTCAGCAGCCCTGTTCCTGTCACACAGACAGGCTGTACCACCCCTTACACACACATGTGCACACACACACACACACACATCACACACCCTCACACACTCCTCACACACTCCACAAACACACACACTCTTCACACCCTCACTCACACATTCTATTTACACACACACACACAGCTTCACATACACACACCCTCACACATTCCTCACATACTCACAGACATACTCCTCATACCCTTACAAACACACACCCTCACATACTCCTTACCTTCACACACACACACATACAGAGCCTACAGGAGCACAGACACAGGAAACACGGGGACCCAGCAGGAATGCTCACACACCAGGCACATGGAGTGTGTGGGAATAGCCCAGAGTCCCATCTGAGGTCAGTGGCTGGAACTTCCACACACTGGGAGCCATTGGGACTTCTAGAGCTCCCTGAGAACAAGGGAGACAGTGGAGGGACTCAGGCTGACCCAGGTAGGTCCAGGCCAAACCTCACTGCTCTGTAAAATCTGCCACTATGACCAGTGGACCCCCCACAGGAGACGGACCAGTGTTCACAGTCAGCGTGGCTCCTTTTTGACCAAAAATACTGAGACCATGGCTCCACAGATCCAGACACCTTTCCTTTCACCACAATGTCCACTCCCTGCTGTGGACCCAGGACAGAGGGGCAGCCCTTACCTTGACCACCCACCATGGTGCCGAGGAGGAGGACACAGAGTCCCCGCAGGGAGAGGTGTGTGCCCAGAGCCATCCTGACCCCACGTCCTCAAGATCACAGTCCCAGCTGCAGGATAAGCCTGTGAGGAGCATCAGGATGCTGACTGGGTCTATATAGACCACCCCTTACACCCTCCCTCCTGAGAGCCAATAGCAACACCTTTCACCATTTCAGCCACTATCGGAGGCTGCATCTGCCCCTTTCTGAACACCAATGAGCTTCTGAATCTTCCACATCTCCTTATATGAGCAGCACAGTCCTTTGACCTCCTGCTTCCGTGGTCCTGGGAGCCAGGTCCCATGACCGGGACTGGGATAGAAAAGATGCATCAAAAACCATGAGTGCCTTTCTCTCTCCTAATCACCCTGGTCGACATCTGCAGACTGTAAGATCTCACAGGGTCTGGGTGTGGGATCTGTTGACCCATGGAGAATATCTTTTGTACAATCAAGTAATGATTTTCCCCAGCACTGAGCTCAGGGTGGAAGCAGAGACCTACAAGAAGTTTTGAAATACAATATTTATCAGGTCAGCAGAAAATGAGGGCCAGGAGTACATGAATTCACAGGTGACTGTGGAGGCATGAAGTGAGACCCATCAAGTTGGGGGGATGAGATTGCAGGTCTTTTCCCCCTTCTCAGAATGATCTGGTGATTGGGTCCTGGAGCACGTGCCTGCTTGCTCAGTCGTGTCTGACTCTTTGCAACCCCTGCACTGTAGCTCGCCAGCCTCCTCTGTCCAACAGATTTTCCAGGCAAGAGTACTGGAGTCAGTGGCTATTTCCTTCTAAAGGGATCTTTCTGACTCTAGGATCAAAACCATGTCACCTGTGTCTCCTGCATTGGCAGGCGGGTTCCCTATAGGGACGTTCAGACATGTTAAATCTCTGTCCCTTTATTGCATTTCATTTTATGTGAAGTATCTCTTTCAGCTAGTCACCAAAAAATGTTTATGGAGAGAAAGAGATTGCTGTTAAAGGAAACAAAGAGAGGAGGAATCATCACTGAACTCTAGTCTTCCAAAATTGTAGCAGGGATCTCTAGAAGAAAGCACGGAGCTTCCCTGATGGCTCAGCAGTAAAGAATCCGCCCGCAAAGCAGGAGATGTGGGTTTGATCCCTGGGTCAGGAAGATCCCCTGGATAAGGAAATGGCAACCCACTCCAGTGTTCTTGCCTGGAGAATTCTGTGGACAGAAGGGCCTGGTGGTCCTTTCATGTCCAATGCAGTCCATCGCATTGAAGAGAGTCAGACACAACTAAGGAACTAAACAACAACAAGAAAATTACAGTTTATAAAGACTAAAGTTTTCTAAACTTCACATTTATCCCCCTCATAAGCTGAGAGTATGGTTTGATAAGATTCAGAATACATTTGTATTATAAACCATAACTACAACGATGCAAAATGTAATTTAAGGCAACAGCTCCAGACAGAAGGGGAAATAGAAAGTCTTCTTATACATGATAGCTGCATGTGATGGGGAAAGAAGGGGCAAGTGAAGCAGAGAATAGAAGGGGTTCTTGCTTCCTGGAACCATCAGTTGACCCCACCTCCTCAGTTTTGCATTTAAGAAGAAAGGTGGCGGCAAGAATGGAATCCCAGGTGGGTTGATGGGACAGATACAAGCAGAAGGGACTGATGTCCAGTATAGCCACTGATGCCTTGTTTTGTTTCCACTGATCAGAGAAGCTCTCAGATGCTTCCCAGAAAGTAATCCTGGGATGAGTATAGAACAGAGAAGGACCATAAGAGATGCAAGAGAGAGCTCCCTCATCAAAATTCAAGGTCACTAATGTGCTGCCCCCTTTCCTCATGCCCCCTCAGGCTCAAGATTCCCATGATGCAGCCCTGTGGTCCAAACAACCCCAGACTGAGGCCCCCTCATCCTGACTCTTCCTTTTCAGCACAGACGTGGAAGGAAGCATCTGTGACACACAGGCCCCAGGGTCCCCACCAGAGCTCAGAGACAGCTTCATGAGCCACACACACATGCCCACCTTAATGTCTCAGCCTGGCCAACACCCAGGGCAGCTGCTGGCCATTTAACAGCCCTGCCACATCCCACACCAGAAGGACCCTCATCCTGGCCCGCAGACACAGCTTCTCTGTCCTGTAATACCCATCCTTTCTTCTTGAGACTCAGAAGAAAAGATAATTAAACACAAGCTTTCCTCCCTCTAAGTATGTTAATATTTACCCATTATTTATACAAGATTCACTTCCTTGTCATCTGGTCCTCTCACTCTCAAGCCCAGTGACTGTACCTGAGCCCCATCTCCTATATCTGGACCTTTAACACATCAATGATAAAAACTGATTATAAATATCAAAACCAAAATTTAAAGTCAGGGGCTGGAGAAGGACCAAGATCTGCTCAGTTACTTAGAATTGATGCTCTACTCCCTCTGGGCCCAAAGTCATCATTCCTTACCCAGTTATGGACTCCACAGCATCACCAGAAACCACGGGACAGCCACCTAGAACACAGGACGTGCTTTCTGGGGTTGAGTATCCCTCCCACGGGATGACACACAGATGCATTTAGTGAACAAGGTACACACGGTCTCACTCACCTTGGGATTGAGATCTCACAGGTAAGACACTGTTGAGGGTTCCAGACTCTGTTGTAGGGAAGGAGGGGCTGGAAAGGAGGGGCTAACTCAGGGCTGGCAGGCTGTTCCCAGGCAGCACCCTCTACCCCAGAGCTGGGGGTGCAGGGTCAACATGGACCAACTCACCCTTGGAAGAAGTTACTTCTTCTGTGACACATAAGAAAATCTCAATGTCCAATCTCATTCTCATTTTGATATTTGGCAAAACTAATACAATTATGTAAAGTTAAAAAAAAAAAAAAAAGATTTGAGAAGGAAAGTTTTAGAGAGGACACTAACCCAGCTGTGTCCACAGTGAACTTGAGAGAGTGGAAGGCAGGGGTGAGGAGAACAGACTGGGGAGCCAGACTGCCTGGTCTTGACTCACAGTTTAGCTGCATGCCATGTGTGGACCTTGAACAGGGTTCTTACACTCTCTGATTAGTAAAAGGAGGGTTGTGATCATGCCTAGATTACTGAGTTTTGGTGAGGACTAGGTGAGTTGGCATTAGCATGTGATATTACAACACTAGTTCACAGTAGTACATGCGCTGATGCTGATTTGCTCAGTCATGGCCGACTCTGCAACCCCATGGACTGTAGCCCACCAGCTTCCTCTGTCCATGGAATTTTCCAGACAATAACAGTAGTACATAGTAGCAGTATTATGTACTACTGTTATCTTGCCTTCCTGATGACTCAGATGGTAAAGAATCTGCCTGCAATACAGATCTTAGTTCGATCCCTGGGTCAGGAAGATCCTCTGGAGAAGGAAATGGCAACCCACTTCAATATTCTTGCCTGGGAAATCCCATAGGCAGAGGAGCCTGGAAGGGCTACCGTCCATTGAGTCGAAAAGAGTTAGTCATTACTGAGTGACTAACACACACACACACACACACACACATACACACACACACACACACAGTAGTCGTAAAGAAGCAGAGTTAGGGCATCTCCCACCATCTCGTCGCAGGAATCCCAGGACTCTAGAACAGGAATTCAATTCTGTTACCTGGAGCCTTGGCTGTGGCTCTTGGAATTCTCTCAGGAACTATAGGCTGTGATGGTGATTGGTGACAATCAGAATTGTGAGTCTTCCACAAATCACCCCTTCTCTCTGTGCCCCATGCAACTGGTCAAGAACCTCAATCTTACCATCGGAGAGCTTTTGTGAATTAAGTTGTTTACTTAATCATTTTACTTTATAAACTCGAATGTACTTGGCAAAACATTTTGCATCTAATTCCCCTTCATATCCCCAATGCCCGGCTAATTAAAAATCCTAAATGATGTCTTTTGTGTACCTGAATGAATGAATGTCAGCCTGATATTTTATACAAATCATTTCAATCAAAAAGAAATCTTTTGAGAAATAATTTAACTTGTGAGGATGTAACAGCACAATGCAAGCTGCATCATTTGTTTTAATGATATTTCAATACTGTTAAATGGTATGAGCTATATATGGTTCACTTCAACACCTTTCTGCAATGAATGCAGTAAATTACAATAACTAGAAACAACCTCGGAGAAGGCAATGGCACCCCACTCCAGTACTCTTGGCTGGAAAATTCCATGGACGGAGGAGCCTGGTAAGCTGCAGTCCATGGGGTCTCGAAGAGTCGGACACGACTGAGCGACTTCCCTTTCACTTTTCACTTTCATGCATTGGGGAAGGAAATGGCAACCCACTCCACTGTTCTTGCCTGGAGAATCCCAGGGACGGGGGAGTCTGGTGGGCTTCCATCTATGGGGTCGCACAGAGTCGGATATGACTAAAGCGACTTAGCAGCAGCAGCAGCAGAAACAGCCTAGCCCCAGTACAAGAGCAGTGCTGAGACAGCCAGTTCTAAACACGTGTAAATGCTGCAAATTTCTTTGTATATCTGAAGATTAAAAAAGACAAGCCACAGTGCACTGACAGGTGAAGACCATGAAGCCTCCTGTTCTGGTCTTAATCAGATATGGCCAAATGGTCAGGATGTTTACGTATTTATCATTTGGCACATTTTCAATTCAAACCACACACAACTGTAACAGGAAGCAATTTTGTTATAAAAAATGTGAACAGCTTCCGTGTTGAATTAGAAGTGCAGAAGCAAAGAGCAGAAAAAATCTTGTTCTTTGACTTAGGCTAACTATTTGTCCTCATGGATTGTAAAGAAATACAACATGTAGCATTATTATTCCCAAATCACCATGAGAATATGGTGGTTTCAGAGGTTCAGTAATCTCTTTGCTAGGAAAGTTAATAATTAAACCTTCTTGCTTGAGGAAAATTTCCTCAGGACCAATCAGAGTGACTAAAATACAAAATATAAAGAGGCATACAACTCTAACAGAAAATTATTAACTGAGTTGTTATACCAAAGCATTGGAGACCTGCCCCACCACCTGTGTTCTTTGCATGGATGGGACCAAGGTTCGTAAAGACTCATTTACCAAAGACCACTTCATCACCAGGGCATGAAGGAAAGCAAGGTTATGAGCTGGTGTTGTCCAGCCCATCACCTCTGTTCAGCCCTTTATAGTCTGTACCCATCAAACAAAGAGTGTGGCACTGAATTGGCCTCATTCACTCCTCCATAGTGCAACATCAGATACCCAGAGACAAGAGCAGATCAAAGCTAAGAAATCAAAGACAAGCAGATTCTAAGTGGAGAGCATGCAGACCAAGGACCCTTCCCCACTGCTGTTGGAAACAAAGAAGCCCTCCCTCCCCAGACACCATCTGTGGGAGGAGAGACAAGAAGGTGCCTGCTTAAATATAGAAAAATCAGTCTGAGCAGGGAGCTTGAACTAGAAATGACAAAACAATTATACAATGAACCCGAGCTAAGTTGAGGGACAAATTTTAAATAGGAGAGTCTGTGCTAATGTTATGGAACTTTTCAGTCCACACAGACATCCCTTGCTAGTGCACAAGATAAAATCAGTGATAAAAAGAGTATATTACATTTATGTATATTTGAATTCTAGGGGACACATTTTTAAGCCCACTACAGAAAGAAAACTCATAAATCTTCTCGTTTTTAAATGCACAGAGTTGTCGCCTCTGTGAACTCTTTTTAATTTCTCCAGCTCAAAATTACTACTGTGTCTATTTAATCTATAAAATCTTGCCCACTGTCTTAAAAGTGGGGGCTTCTTGAGAGCAAGTATTGTGTCTTACTCTTCAATATCTCTTTAAAGTCAAGTAAAGACACATAGAAAAAGCTTAACAAATAGTGGATAAATAAAGAAATGAATGCATGAACAAATGCTGAAAATCACCCAGAGTTAATGATACTGAGCGGGAAAGGGATAGGGGAGACACAAATCTGACTAATCCCACTCGGCACAGACTGAAGTGGAGTAAGGAGTCAGAGACACACCAGACAAAGGAACCAGATAGAAAATGCCTTCTTCAAATCTCACTCTGGGGAGGGTCCAATCACATGTAATTTCTGCACAAGGCTGTAGCTCAGAAACTTTACCAAGGGAAGAAAAAACTGACAGCATTGCTATTAAGGATGTGGCATCGACAATAATACTTACCAAATAGCTGTTTTTCTAGCTCCCAGTGACTCATTCTGGACAATGAAGCATGGGTAGTGTCACATGTGTCTCTTCCAAGTGGAGACATGAAAACCCCATGTGACTCTCTAGTCTCTCTCTTTTCTGCCCCAGAAGTTGTGTGTTCCAAATGGTGCACATGCGAGCTGATGGTGCCTCACTGACCATGGTACATGTGTAGGTTGGTAATGAATGTATGTATGCATGTATGTGTTGCCTCTGAGATTTGGGGGTCAGTTGTTCCAGTAGCAGAACAGAGTCTATTCTGACAGATCCAAAGGGGAAACAAGACTTGAAAAAAAAAATCTGTCACATGAATCAGGTACTTTCCTGGATCTCCTCTTCCTTCTGTGTCTTCATCCCAAGCTACCCCCTCAGGTGGTCAGCTTGCATCCTCTGTTGGGCCTGGTTGGTTCTCAGTCACCATTTCTGATTGACCAACAACTAGATCTAAGTCCTGTTTAAGAGCACCCACCCCTGGTGCATCTCCTGTTCCCTTTACATCACTCTGTGCTGACACTCAGGCTCAGTTTCCCAAATTTGTCTCTTAGCATCTTGACCTTCATCCTTAAACAGCTCTCCTTTGCTCTGAGTTAGTCAGTTCATCATATTTTTACTTTCCACCAATCCTGTACTAATGAAAAGGCAGCATGTACTTTCTAAACCTCTTTAGTTTCTTCTTGATTTCCTGAACAAATCTGATTTCTGGATGGAGTGCTCCATGTAGTTAATTAATTTCTTCACCTTTGGGTAAGAAATAATCTTGCTGAATTTTTTCCCCCTCAACTGAAGAAAATGGCACATTCAAAGCCTATCTTCTTGTGACCATGTTACCGAAAGTATGTGTGTGAGGTCTGGCTGCTCACTGCTTAAAAGCCAGTATACAGGGCAGGTTGGTGGAAAAGAAAGTTTGCTTTATTTCATATGCCAGCAACTGGCAGGAGCAGTGGCAGCCATCTGTTCAAAGGCCAACGTTCACCCCCATGACAAGCAGGCGGTGAGAGTTTTATAGACAAAGTGGGAGGGGGGTTACATGCAGAAATAGTAGAGTCATCTTCAAATTGGTCATGAGTGGTCTGACTAGTGTCATCTTGGTTACTTTCAATTCAGTTCAGTCGCTCAGTAGTGTCCAACTCTATGTTACCCAGTGGACTACAGCACACCGGGCTTCCCTGTCCATCACCAACTCCTGGAACTTGCTCAAACTCATGTCCATCAAGCTGGTGATGCCATCCAAAACATCCACTGGTTGTTTTAGGTAGAGTTGATCTTTAGTGCCTGGGTGTACTTGTTCCCATGTCTTTGTGGTCAGTTCTCAGAATTGTGGATGCTCAAGTCCTGGGTACAGTGTGGTCATCATGTAGTTCACTGCTCCGCCTGGTGTTTTGTGTCTATAAGACAGCTCACAGGACACGGCTCAGAATATCATCTATAACCCTTGAGAAAGAACTAAAGGTCCTTGACTGTGCTTAATGACTACATTATTATTATTTAGTCTCCTCTGACTGTTTTCCTTTGTTTCCACGTTTCTCGCTTCTCCAATTAAACGTATTCTTTGACTAAAGTTTTCCACAGGCAAAAGGCAGGCAGAAGACACGGTGAGGGGGCAAGGATCATAGAGTCCTCTCTGCTTCAACCGCAGCCCTAGGGCCCCCCTCGGGATTTGGAAGGGGCTGGTGCAAGGAGAGGCTCTGAAGAACACACTTCATTAACTTTATGATTAACCCACCTCTGCTCAGAGCTGATGTAATTACCAACTGCAGAGCTATTGAGTTCTTGTGGGTGGTGATTCTTAAACCACTGCAACCTAAGGTTAGTGCCTCTGGGGTGGCACTCAGAGTTCAAAGCCTGAGTGATTGCTCACATTCAAAGTCTATGAACTGAGGCTCTATTGCACATGGAGCTTTGGTGCAGCTGAGTCCTGCCCACAGACCAGCCTCAGAACACTGGAAAATACAGCAATGTGTTCCTCCTTTAACATCAAAGACTCTGTGAACAAACCTCTTTTCCTTGTCATCGAATGCTTCCCAATCTGGGCATGCTAACCAAGGCTCCTGCAGTCTGCAGGCATTTTCTGAGGCCTTGCCAGGGCCCAGGATTGGAGTGAGGCCTGTGCCTGTGTATAAGCTCTATATTTCCCCTCTCTATAACTTTACAGATGCTCAACTAATATTTATTGAATGGCTGAATGACACTGTACTAAATATTGAAGATAAATTGTCTTAAGTATAAAGAAATGTTTCTGAGAACATCATTTAGATAATATTTTTTTAAGGCAAATGTTTCTGACAATTACCAAGGCAAAATTTCATTTTCAAAAATAAGCAGCTATCACCAACAAATATGTCACAACGAACGCTGCAAATTTCTATCTCTAAGGATACACAAGACAAACCACAAAGTATCTACATGTGGCTTCTTAATAAGTCTTAATCAAACCCAACTGAGGAGACAGGATATTCATATGATTTATCATTGGCAGTTATTTCATTAAAACCACACAGCAATATCACAGGAAGAAAATTTGCAATTAAAAAAGTACAGCTGCACCATCGATATGACATACGGAAACAGATGAGGTGCCCAAAGACTTCTTTGGCTTAAAATAACAGACAGCTTAATTAGTCTTTCACTTCTCGAAGGAGAGTCCTCTTTGGCTGATCTTGAAAGATGATGTGGAGACCAGGACAACTCAACTGTTCTGCACAACAGTTAGAACTGTGAATTGATAATTTTGGATACTGTTGCTCTTTGAGTCCCTTCTTGTCACTTTTTCTGAATCTACTGTAGGTTTTTACATTTTTGTTACCACATGGCTCACATAAAACCTCTTAGTGGGACAACAGTAAATACTACACTGATAA
The DNA here is from genome assembly GCF_029378745.1 of Bos indicus. Classification (NCBI taxonomy): domain Eukaryota; kingdom Metazoa; phylum Chordata; class Mammalia; order Artiodactyla; family Bovidae; genus Bos; species Bos indicus. Next base: position 103,153,822 of record NC_091764.1, on the reverse strand, counting down.
CAAATTAATTCCAATGACATGCAAAAGTTCTACCTTTTTATCCCCTTCTACGCATTTTGTTTTGGATGTCACAATTTACCTCTCTCTATATTGTATATCCACTAAAAAAATATTTTTCTCTATAGCTATTTTAATACTTTCTTTAGACTAAACCTACCTGATTAGCACACTACCATATTACAGTGTCAGAGTATGCTGAATTGGATTCAGTATTTAAAAGTCTGTTGTATATTTTCACTTCTTTCATATAAAAATTAACATCCTTCATTTAGTTTGAGGAACTCCCGTCAGCAATCTTGTAAGACAAGCCTAATGTTGTTGAATCCCCTCAACTGTTGTTCGTTTGGGAAAGTCTTTATATCGTCTTCATTTATGAAAAACAACCTTCCTGAGAAAAGTATTCTTGGGTGGTAGGCTTTTTTTTTTTTTTTTTTTGCATAAGTTTGAATATATTATCTTCTCTCTCCTGATATTTTTAATTTCTTTTTTGTGAGCATTTACTTTTCTCTTGCTGCTTATAAAATTCTCTCTTCTTCTTGATTACAAGCAATGTTTCTTGGGGATGATCATTTTGAATGAACTCTGAGGAGTGACCTATTAGCTACATGAACTTGGATGTCTAAATCTCATCAGATTTGGGACTTATCTGGTATTATTTCTTTAAGTACAATCTGTGTCCCTCTCTCCCTCTCTTCTCCTTCTGGGACTCCAAGAATGTGCAGGTTGTTTCTGTGAATGTTACCCTAGAGTTCACACAGGTTCTTTCACACTTTTTCATTCCTCTTTTTCTTTGTTCCCTGGCTGGGTAATCTCCATGGTCCCGCCTTCTAAGTTACAGTCTTTTGCTGTTGTTGATGCTCTAGGTAGCATTTTTCATTTTGTTGCATTCCATTCATTGTAGTCTTAAGCAACTGATCCAACAAGTCCATCCTAAAGGAAATCAGTCCTCAATATTCATTGGAAGGACTGATGCTGAAGCTGAAACTCCAATATTTTGACAACCTGATGTGAAGAACTGACTCATTAGGAAAGACCCTAATGCTTGGAAAGATTGAGGGCAGGAGGAGAAGGGGACGACAGGGGATGAAACAGTTGGATGATGGCATCATCGACTCAATGAACATGAGTTTGGGCAAGCTCTAGGAGTTGGTGATGGAGAGGGAAGCCTGGCGTGCTGCGGTCCATGTGGTCACAAAGAGTCGGACACGACTGAACCACTGAACTGAACTGAATCTTAAGCAACTGAATCTCTGTTTGGTTCATTTTTCTGTTTTGTTCCTTCTGTTATTCTCTCTGCCTCAATGCAAAGCTTGAGGGATCTCAGTTCCCCTACTGGGACTGAATCCAAACAACAGCAGTGAATGCATCTAATCCTAACCACTAAACCATCAGCAAACTCCCTGTTTACTTCCTTTTTTATGATTTCTATCTCTGTTAAAAAATCTGAATTTATTCTGTGAAGTAACACCTTAGCTCAAAAATTACTGAGCCCTAGCTCAATAATTACTGAGCCTGAGCTCTAGGACCCGAAAATCACAAAAGGAGGTGATGCTGCAACCCCTGAAGCCTGGGTGCCTAGAACCTGTTCACAACAAGAGAAGCCCATGCATAGAGAAACCTGCTGCCCACAAAGAAGAGTAGTGCCTGCTTGCTGCATTTGGAGAAAGCCCATGTGCAGCAACAAAGACTCATGCAACCAAAAATTGAAAACAGTAATAATGATGATGAGAAATTTTTTTAAATCTTATTTTATTCATATATAGTCTTCCTGAATTTCATTGTTTATCTGTGTTTTCTTGGAGTTCACTGAGCTTCTTCGTGTGTGTGCCTTATTTCATCATATGTCATCTATTTCATCACTTCCCAAGTGAATAGCCATGTGAGCTGCCCTGGAAGAAGCCCTGGGCATCTTCCCATCCCCAAGCATAGCCTAGAACTATGAAGACTGCAAGCATGAGTGTAGGTTGGAGTCCTAGAAACCATCCAGAGTCATCAACCAAGTAACTGGGTGGGTCCAGCTCACAACCAGGCCAGCACTCTCAGGTTTTATATTAGTTCAGCAGCTTCTCCACATGGCCACAATGGAATTGGCCAGGGGTGGGGGTGGGGAGCAGGGGGTGTTGCAGGAGTAGTGTTGTGTAAACGTAATCTTTACTTTGTCACTTCTTCATGCCATCTCTCTCTACACTGAGGAATCACAGCAGGATCACAATTACATTTTCAGTTCAGTTCAGTTCACTCAGTCGTGTCCCACTCTTTGTGACCCCATGAATCACAGCACGCCAGGCCTCCCTGTCCATCACCAACTCCCACTGTTCACCCAAACTCATGTCCATCGAGTCGGTGATGTCATCAAGCCATCTCATCCTCTTTTTTCCCCTTCTCCTCCTGCCCCCAATCATTCCCAGCATCAGGGACTTTTCCAATGAGTCAAATCTTCACGTGAAGTGGCCAAAATATTGGAGTTTCAGCTTCAGCATCAGTCCCTCCAATGAACACCCAGGACTGATCTCCTTTAGGGGGGACTAGCTGAATCTCCTTGCAGTCCAAGGGACTCTCAAGAGTCTTCTCCAACACCACAGTTCAAAAGCATCAATTCTTCAGCACTCAGCTTTCTTCACAGTCCAACTCTCACATCCATACATGACCACTGGAAAAACCTTGGCCTTGACTAGACAGACCTTTGTTGGCAAAGTAATATCTCTGCTTTTGAATATGCTATCTAGTTTGGCCATAACCTTCCTTCCAAGGAATAAGCATCTTTTAATTTCATGGCTGTAATCACCATCTGCAGTGATTTTGGAGCCAAAAAAAATAAAGTCTGACACTGCTTAGGCAATCTTGAAACATCTGAAACACAGACGTTTTCAAAGAATCCCCTTGGTCTGAAATTTTTCCTCTAAGAGATCAGTCATTTCAGATGCCTCCATCCATATCTCTGAAATATAAATAGCCAAATGTTCCTGATCTTTCCATATACATCCATTTTTCTGGATCCCCTCTGCCTAGGTCTCCACTTTCTTGCCCTCTTGTCCCATCTGAATACAGGGTGTGGGTGAGCACCAATTTGCCTTCCATCAACTTGAAGACATATATGAACTGATATAATTCACTTAGAAGGAGAGATCCTTGAAGAGAGAAGAAATAGCAGCATCCTAAACAAATAGTAAGAAGAGATGGAGAAGAAAGAATGGATTTATAAGGATTGGATAATCAAACAGACATGGGATACGAGCAAAGAGGTGTCTGTATCCACTAAAGGAATAAATGAGAGATGAAAAAGGAAGAGGTAGTTATGTTCAGTTAGATTTTTAATTGGCCTGTGAATATTGAGGCAGGATAAGGAAAGCTGTATCCATTCTCTTCCACCAGCCAACCTTCCACTTTGAAACTCACACCCAGGTTGGTGTCCAAGAACAAGTTACAAACTGGTGATGTGACATCTCAGAGGTGTTTAGAACTGGTTTTTTTTTTTTTTTTCCCCATGAGTTCATCTTGTTAGGAAGGAGTGTAAGAATGTAGACCAAGTTTACATCCTTTTCGAAATAAGAGTGACCTGGAGCACTTGTAAGCATGCTCTCATTAGCCTCTAAGACAGATGAGAAAGCAGGTCAGCTCACTCACTTGCATTTCCTTCGAGAAAGATGGCATTTGAGGACCAATCCTCTAAAAGCGTTTGACATGGAGCTTGCTAAGTTAACAGCACAGCAAGAAGTTAATTTATTTAGAATATTTCATTTTGAGCAATTTTCATATGGCACAATTACAGGTCAGCACTACTCTATTGAAATACAGGCAATTAGAATATCTGAGGCTTCATCTCCTAGTTAATACAGCATCACAGAAAGTCACTGGGGATGTTCCCAGGGCACTGAGTTCAACATCATCGTACCCAGCATCCTCGTTCTTCCCCTGGAAAAGCCAGAGGCTCTCTTCTCCTTCCCCAGGATCAGCTGCCTCTCTGGAGAAGTTCAAATAAGAGCCTGAAGTAGAAAAGAGAAGTTTGATTAGAACTGAGACATGAGGATGGGACAGAACCCTCTGGTGGAAGGGAGTCAAGCAAGTGCTTATGACAAAGCATCCCTGGGACCCAGGTGTGGGGAGGGAGGCTCAGGCTATTTCACATGAGTTCCAGTGAGGATGGATCCCAGCTGTCCTCTCAGATCCAGTTCATGTGGTCTCCTGGGCTTCAGTGCATGGGGAAATCCTGCATCACAGGAGACCCATGCTCAGGAGCTCTGGGAGACCTTCTTCCAGGCAACACAATACCAAGGAGATGCCCAGCAACGATAAGAATCATAAAAAGGAATTTAAATGTTCTCCTTTCACAGGTGATAGATGCAAATTCACAATAAGAGGGAGACTGGAGACAGGAAAAATCTGAATTCCTCACTCACAACCCAAGTCTGCTCTTAGTTGACTTGACTCCTGTCCCCAAATGTCCACAAATAGTATCACAGGTACACCCACAGATATCTCCTCCCCAGAAACTACACAGGCCCTCAGATGGAGAAATACTCTTTTCTAGAGAATGAGGGTCTTCTTGCAGCTACTGAAATATCAGTTTATTGTGATACACACAGTCAAAGGCTTTGGCATAGTTAATAAAGCAGAAATAGATGTTTCTCTGGAACTCTCTTGCTTTTTCGATGATCCAGCGAATTTTGGCAATTTGATCTCTGGTTCCTCTGCCTTTTCTAAGTCCAGCTTGAACATCTAGAATTTCATGGTTCATGTCCTGTTGAAGCCTGGCTTGGAGAATTTTGAGCATTACTTTCCTAGCGTGTGAGATGAGTGCAATTGTGTGGTAGTTTGAACATTCTTTGGCATTGCCTTTGTTTGGGATTGGAATGAAAACCAACCTTTTCCAGTCCTGTGGCCACTGCTAAGTTTTCCAAATTTACTGGCATATTGAGTGCAGCACTCTCACAGCATCATCTTTTAGGATTTGAAAGAGCTCAACTGGTGTTCCATCACCTCCATTAGCTTTGTTCAGAGTGATGCTTCCTAAGGCCCACTTGACTTCACATTCCAGGATATCTGGCTCTAGGTGAGTGATCACACCATTGTGATTATCTGGGTCATAAGGTTTTTTTTGTATAGTTCTTCTGTGTGTTCTTGCCACCTCTTCTTAATATCTTCTGCTTCTGTTAGGTCCATAACATTTCTGTCCTTTATTGTACCCATCTTTGCATGAAATATTCCCTTTGTATCTTTAATTTTCTTGACCAGATCTCTAGTCTTTCCCATTCCATTGTTTTCCTATGTTTCTTTGCATTGATCAGTGAGGAAGGCTTTCTTATCTCTCCTTGCTATTCTTTGGAATCAAATGGAGATATCTTTCCTTTTCTCCTTTGGTTTCACTTGTCATCTTTTTTCAGCTATTTGTAAGGCCTCCTCAGACAACCATTTTGCCTTTTTACATTTCTTTTTCTTTGGATGGTCTTGATCCCTGCCTCCTGTACAATGTCACAAACTTCCATCCATAATTCATCAGGCACTCTGCCTATCAGACATAATCCCCTGAATCTATTTGTCACTTCTACTGTGTAATCATAAGGAATTTGATTTAGGTCATACCTGAATAGTCTAGTGGGTTTCTCTACTTTCTTCAATTTAAGTCTGAATTTGGCAATAAGGAGTTCATGATCTGAGCCACAGTCAGCTCCCGGTCTTATTTTGCTGACAGTACAGAGCATCTCCATCTTTGACTGCAAAGAATATAATTAATCTGATTTCAGTACTGACCATCTGATGATGTCCACGTGTAGAGTTCTCTCTTGTGTTGTTGGAAGAGGGTGTTTGTTATGACCAGTTCATTCTCTTGGCAAAACTCTATTAGCCTTTGCCTTGCCTCATTTTGTACTCCAAGGCCAAATTTGGCTGTTACTCCAGGTATCTCTTGACTTCCTACTTTTGCATTCCAGTCCCTTATAATCAAAAGGACATCTTTTTTAGGTGATAGTTCTAAAAGGTCATGTAGGTCTTCATAGAATGGCAACTTCAGCTTCTTCAGCATTACTGATTTGGCATAGACCTGGATTACTGTGATATTGAATGGTTTGCCTTCATGTATGTGACAGTGAAAAGATATTATTAAAACACTTGTTCCATCTTTGAATTTGGTTTAGTTCAGATCCGTCACTCACTCATGCCTGACTCTCTGTGATCCCATGGACTGCAGCATGCCAGGCTTCCCTGTCTATCACCAACACCCAGAGCTTGCTCAAACTCATATCCATCGAGTCGGTGATGCCATCCAACCACTTCATCCTCTGTCATCTCCCTCTCCTCCTGCCTTCTATCTTTCCCAGCATCAGGGTCTTTTCAAAAGAGTCAGTTCTTCGCATCAGGTGGCCAAGGTATTGGAGCTTCTACTTCGGCTCAGTCCTACCAATGAATATTCAAGATTGAATTCCTTTAAATTGTCTGGGTTGATCTCCTTGCCATCCAAGGGTCTCTGAAGAGTCTTCTCCAACACTACAGTTCAAAAGCATCAATTCTTAAGCGCTTAGCTTTCTTTTATTGCTGCTACTGCTAAGTCACTTCACTCGTGTCCGACTCTGTGTGACCCCATCGACGACAGCCCACCAGGCTCCCCAGTCCCTGGGATTCTCCAGGCAAGAACACTGGAGTGGGTTGCCATTTCCTTCTCCAATGCATCAAAGTGAAAAGTGAAAGTAAAGTCACTAAGTCATGTCTGACTCTTAGCGACCCCATGGACTGCAGCCTACCAGTCTCCTACATCCATGGGATTTTCCAGGCAAGAGTACTGGAGTGGGGTATGCTCAATTAATCGATAAGTTTCTCTTTCGGCCATGACACATGCTTGTGGGATCTTAGTTCCTTGACCAGGGTTGAACCTAGGCCCTAGCAGTGAAAGTGCAGAATCCTAACCTCTGGACCACCAGGAAATTCCGTAATCTATAAACCTTTATGCAAGTATATCACATACAAAGTGATAAGTTTATGTCACATTATGGAGACATAAATGCCAAAAGCAGAGTGATTCTCACTCCTTGCAAGGAGTCTGACAGCATTAAATATGGCATATGGTCAAGATGATGGTATCAAATATATGAGATTACTTATATTTTGGATCTCTAGAGAGGCTGGGCATTGAGGAGCACAAATTCACTCTTTTTAGATAGAAAGATTGCAAGAGATCAACTGACCCCACTCACCTGTCTGAGAGGACCTCACCCCATCCTCCTTCTCTGGGGGCACTTCCTCCTCATTCCCCTGAGAGGCAGAAGGAGTTCCAGGCACTGGTACTTCTTCAGCATCATCGTAATTTTCAGCAGGGACATCAGTCCTCTGATCTGGGGGTTCCAAGAACAGACAAGGGAGTGGATGAAACCACAGTAAGTGAGATGGTCTGGGAAATACCTAAGATACCTTCTGACCCAGAGTTTCTGAGTTTTTGAATAGAGGCACCAGTCACTCCTTGTTTCAAAAGACTTTTTTCTCTAAGACCATGTTTCATTTTGATGTATCCGTAAGCCAAAACATGATTTTACATATCTCAATATTTTCTAGTGCAAACTACATATCTCAAAGCAACTCTTCCACCACTGAGCATTGCTAAAGTACTTTGAAAAATTGTGCTTTATGGATGTTATTTTTTTAAAACATTGTGTGCCTGTGGTGATTCTGGACACAGAGAGACCAGCCCCGACATGAGACATCACAGAACAGCCAGAGAAGGAGAAGGACTAACCCCATCTGGACACAAGGGATGCCTCTGGTCCATCAAAGGAAAGCCATTCTCCTTAAATCTCCTCTCTATGAGGGAAACTGTCCTCCCCAGACCCAGCCGAGGCAGGTCCACCTCTATTTCCTGGACTGGATCTGTAGTCACTGTTGTCCTCACCATCCCTGGTGTAATACGGCAGTTTAGTCAGTGAGAAATCTGACGGGAAGCCTCATGTGGAGACAAACATCACACAACACACAGAATTTTTCCTCCCCACACCCACGGGACGTGTGTTAAGGCTGAGAAGGGACAGGCCTGGCTTCTGCAGTGTAGACAGGCTGGGAGGTCACAGGGCTCTGAGAGGCCATCCTGCCTCTTTGGAGGAGCCATCTCTGTGAGCCTGGGGCACACATGGGGTCTGCAGATGCTGAGAAGATATGCACAGCCAGTGGGTGGTGACAACCAGAGATCCCAGGAGGGCAGACAGGACACTCACCTGGGCTGCCCAGACCTTCCTTCTGGGTCAGAAGGTAATCGAGCTCCTCATACACAGCTTCAGCAAGAGCATCTTCATAGCTGGATAAGGCTGAGAGATCCCCCAGCAGGTCAGAGAAGCTTTCCCAGATACCCTGATCCAGCCAGCCCACCTTCATCTCCCTGGTGCTCACATGGGGGCTGCCAGGACCTCAGCATCATCTCCTACCCCATGCATCATGTCAGCACCTTCTCCCCTCGTCTGACCCTGTTTACAGCTCAGCACCAACTCTGTCTGGTCTCACAGGACAGGCCATGACTTATGAGAGTTCACACCCCAGTCCTAAGAACCTCTTTCTACTCAGCCCTTAGAGCTCAGCACGGAGCACATGGAGTCTGCAACTCAGAACAGTACTTGGCCCAGGTTCCCCTCTTCATACCTGCCCCATCTCCTGCCTCCACACACTCTCCCTGGTCCCCAGTTCCCCCTGCAGCCCACCTCTGCGCTCTGCTCTCCATCTGAGCAGCTGAGTCATCAGGATGACGAGGACCAGGAAGAGAAGGGCCCCCAGGATAAGGCAGAGGATCCCAGGCAGGGAGAAGATGCCAGGGAGAGAATTTGAGGTTGTTCTGGTCCCTAAGGAGAACAGGAAAAAGGGCTGGAGATAGTCTTGGGCACAGAGATATCTCTGTATCAGCATGTTCAGGAGCTCCGGACAATGGTGTCTCAGCCTCAGACAGTGTCAGGGTTCCCCTAGGTCTCGTCCTGAGACAAGTCAACTCCACCCTAGCCAGTGTGGCCCCGAGGCAGAGATGGGGATTGTCAGGGAGCTGCCCTGCTGAGACAGCCTCTGAGGACCCAGCTCATCCCTTCTCCTTGGGCTTCAGGAGACAGAGCATCAAACAGTCCAGGGACCTGCACCTCTGTGATGAGGAGAAACACTCAAGGCAGGGTGGGAGATCTTAGATTCTACAACATGGAAGCCAGACTTCTTGGACCCCGGGCATGAGAATATTTGACCCTGGACATCAAGGCAGGGGATTTCCCCAGTATAATGCCCTGGCTGCTCCCCAACAGCCATGGCTCCTCAGACTCTTTCCTCTTCTGAGTTGTCAGAGGGCCCACAGAATAGGTGCCCAGTATTTGAGTATTCTCTCCTGCCTGTGGATGGATCACAGTACCTGCTGTAGTCGTGGGCACTGTTGTCCTTACACCTAAAGAGAAAAACAGTAGTGTGGGGAAGAAGAATTGGCCAGAAAGCAGGGCAAACCCATTTTTCCCTCCTGAGCCTGAAATCAGACCTCAGTCTCCACAACACCAGTGTCTCGTCCTCCCAGCTTCCCCGTCCTAGATCAGAGCCCCAGGACCTGGACACTGTCTAAATACAAACTCCCCACCACGCCTGGCCCAGCCCAGTGCCCCCGCAGTGCCCCAGCTCACCCAGGGTGGACCCCGAGTCCCTCACTCACCAGAGCACCTCACACCAGCATCCTCCTCGTGCTTGCAGTCACTCTGCCCCCAGGGCTCTGCAGCACAGTCCCACAGGGAAGACTCCCGGCCCCCACACCGCACCTCGTCTAGCCAGATGCTCCCATTTCCAGGGCCAAATGCTGCAGACTGCACGGCTTCTAGGGCCTGGCCACAGCCCAGCTGCTGACACACCACCTCAGCCTCTGCCAGGCTCCAGGAGTCATCGCACACGGTGCCCCAGGAGCCGCTGTTCCAGACCTCCACCCGCCCTGAGCACTTGCTGTCTCCTCCCCTGAGCCGGAGCCTCTCTCTGTCTGAAAAGGCAGCAGCCCCTCCTGTGACTCCCCTGGTGGGAGGAAGGAGCCCCTGGGAGCCACAGGGGAGGTGGCAGGCTGACGTACCTGTGCAGGGTGCAGCAGTTGGACAGCTCTTGGGTCTTCTTCCTGCACACAACAGGAAAACAGTGGATCAGGAATAGCTGAGGGTGTTCCTGTCCCCACATAAGATTATCTAAGGTCCATGGCTCAGTGCAAATGACATGTGAAAACACAGGCTCATTATCTCCTGGGATGAAACATTCACTGCATCTGATCACCAGCTGAAATTACTTTAAATATTTACTTGTTTATCAGTCTTCACACCCCACAGCAAATATAAACATAGACATCTACGAATGTACACACACCCCTCTGAATGAAAGTTCCATTAGAAGAAGGACCTTGTATATCTTATATGTGCCATGTTTCTGCTATTAGGAGAGTGCCTGCACATTGTATGCACTCATTCAACAAATATCTATGGAAAACCATTTCGAAATACCTAGATAGCGGCTTGATAAACATTTATTAAATGAATGAATAGACAAATAAAATTCAGTGAAATAAAATTTCTTTTTTTAAATTCATACTAATCAGTGAAATAGTAAACCAAATATAAATTAATGGTAACAGTCTATGATAATAGTTCATATTAAAAATATTCAGTCCAGAAGCAGAGTCAATTTATATTCAAAATCTCATGTACACAATTTTAATGGAAAAGTATTAGATAGATTATAAACTACTCTTACCTATTATTCAGTGTGACAAGTGGGCAAGTGAAGACTACTGTTGTAAAAGGAAACTCTCTTTTCTAAATTTATTTTTAATTGGAAGAAATTGCTCCACAATGTAGTGTTGGTTATGTGTGTGTGTGTGTGTGTTAGTCGCTCAGTCTTGTCCAACTCTTTGCGACCCTATGGACTGCAGCCCACGAGACTCCTCTGTCCATAGGATTTTCCAAACAAATATGCTGGAGTGGATTGCTATTCACTTCTCCACTGGATCCTCCCTACCCAGGGATCAAACCCAGGTCTCCCACACTGCAGGCAGTTTCTTTGCTGTCTGAGCCACCAGAAAAGCCCATAGTGTTGGTTAGGAGTCTCTTAAAAAGAAAGTATACAGGAAAGACTTAGTAGAATTCTGAGAAGATATATGGACACATATACGTACACACTGAGTAAGCCAGAAATTTTTGAAATAGTTAAAAAATGCCTACTGAGAACAATTTGTATTGAGAAGATGCAGAAACAATAAACAAAAGACTGAAAATATATATAAAAGAATTGAAGCTGAGAGAAGTAGAAATTCAAAAAAACAGAAGGGTAAATAGTACCTGTCATAATCTATCAATATTTATATATTCTTTCCAGATCATCCTATCAAAACTCCTACCCATTCTATGCAGAGAACCTCTGAGAAAACGATGGCAGGACCTCTGTGAGGGGGTTGCTCATTTTCATGGTCAAAGACTTTACCACCTCTCAATTCACAGGGTTTAATTGCAGGAAAAATATCATCAATAAAAGGTCTCATAGTTTAATGCCTCTTTGGCCTTCAAATGAAAAAGACAAAGAGATAAGCAAAGAGAGGCAAGGAAGGGAGTGAGCCTCTGCTTTTGAAGTATCTGATCCCACATTCTCTCAGCTATGGGTTTCAGGCAACATCCAGCATACCATTCAAGGTGTACCTGAACGGGGCGTGTGTGTTTGTGTATGTGGAGGGGGAGGGAAGGAGAAAGAGAATCAGAGAGAGAAATGTTGAAGGAATAAGGTGCTATGGCTTAACTATTTGTCGCCTTCTCCAACATTTATTTATTTCATTCAAAATTTACTGCTGAAATCTCAGTTCCCAATGTAACAGTATTTAGTGGTGGAGCCTTCTCAAACTCTTCCAAAAACAGAAGAAAAGATCACTTCCAAATTCATTTTATGAAGCCAACATCAGTCTGATACCAAAGCCAGATAAGGACACCATGAGAAAAGAAAATTACGAGCTAATACTCTGATAAGTACAGGTGCAAAAATCGTCAACAAAATATTAGAAAACTGAATTTGACAATACACTACAAGAGTCATACACCATGATCAAGTGATATTTGTTCCAAGGATACAAGGATAGTTCAACATTCACAAATTAATCAATGTGATACACCAAATAAACAAAATGAAGGTAAAAATCATATCCTCAAAGGATGCAGAAAAAGTGTTTGACAAATTCAATATCCACTTACAGTAAAAACTCTTTTACAAAGTAGGTATAAAAGGATTGCATCTCAACATAATTAATGCCATATGAAAAGTACACAGGTAACAAAATACTTGACTATAAAAAACCAAAAGCTTTTCCTCTGAAATTAGACACAAGACAAAAATGTCTACTCTTACCACTTTTATTCAACTTAGTTTTGGTAGTCCTATCCAGATCCATCAGGCAATAAAAAGAAAATCAAGATATGCAAATCTGAAAGGAAGAGGCAAAACTCACACTATTTGCAGATTGGAAAGTGAAAGTGTTAGTCACTCAGTCATGTCTGACTCTTCACAACCCCAAGGACTGCAGTCTGCCAGGCTCCTCTGTCCATTGGGATTCTCCAGGCAAGAATACTGGAGTGGGTTGCCATTCCTTCCTCCAGGGGATCTTCCCGACCCAGGGACTGAACCCGGGTCTCTTGCATTGCAGACAGATTCTTTACCATCAGAGTCATGAAGAAAGAAACCCCCTCATGATATTATGTGTAGAAAAACTAAAGACTTCAGCAAAAATATGAGAACTAATACACTCAGTAAAGTTGTAGAAGAAAAATCTGTATACAAAAATCATATGCATTTCTTTACACTAACAACAAACTGCTATAAAAGAATCTGAGAAAACAATTCTACTTACATTTGCATGAAAATGAATAAAATATCTAGGAATAAATTTAACCAAGGAGGTGAAAGACCTGCACACTGAAAAATATAAACACATTGAAGAAAGATACTGAAGATGACTCAAATAAATGGAAAGATATTCTGTGCTCATGGATTGGAAGATCTAATATTATTAATATGGCCATACTACCCAAAGCATCTACAGATTCACTGCAATCCTTATCAAAATTCCAATGGAAATTTTCACAGATACAGAAGAAACAATCCTAAAATTTGCATGGAACCACAAAAGACGCTCAATACCAAAGCAATCTTGAGAAAGAATAATAAAGCTAGAGGTGTCGTGCTTCCTGATTTCAAACTATATTACAAAGCTGTATTAATCAAAACAGTATGTTGATGGTATAAAAATGAACACAGAGATCAATGGAACAGAACAGAGAGTCCATAAATAAACTCACATTTCTATGGTCAATTAATTTTTGACAAAGAAGCCAAGAATATACACTGGGAAAAGGACAGTTTTTTCAGTAAATGGCATTGGGAACACTGGACAGCCACATGCAAAAAATGAAACTGGACCACTGTCTTACACCATTCACAAAAATTAACTCAAAATAGATTAAAGATTTGATCACAAGTCCTGAAGCCATAAAATTTCTACAAGAAAAAACAGAAAATAAAATCCTTTACACCAGTCTTTGTGATGATTTTTTGGATCTGACACCAAAAGCAAAGGGAACAAGAGTAAAAACAAGCAGTTGTGATGACATAAGGCTACAAAGCTTCTGCCCAATTAAGGAAACCATCAACAAAGTGAAAAAGCAACGAATGGAATTGGAGAAAATATTTGCATATTATATCTCTGGTAAGGATTATTATCCAAAATAGACAAGGAACTCTTCCAACTCAGTAGCAAAAAACAAACAGTCTGATTTTTTTTAAATGGGCAGAGAACCTGAATAGACATTTTTTTAAAGAATACATACAACTTGCCAATAGGTACATGAAAACGTGCTCAACACTATTAATCATCAGAAAATACAAATCAAAACCACAATGAGATATGACCTCATATCCTCTAGAAAGGCTTTTATCAAAAAGAAGAAATAACAGGAGTTGAGGAGAATGTGAAGACATAGGAAAGCTTTTGCACACTTAGAGGGAATGTAAGTTGATGCAGCCCCTATGGAAACAGTATTGAGGTGCATCACAAATTAAAAATAGAACTGCCATATGATTTAGGAATTTCACTTTGGAGTATTTATCTGAAGGAAACAAAAACACTAACTTGAAAACCCAATGTTCATTGCAGCAACATATGTTCAGTTGCTAGGTTGTGTCTGACTCTTTGTAACCCCATGGACTGCAGCATGCCAGGCTCCTCTGTCCTTCACTAACTCCCAAAGGTTGCTCAAATTCATGTCCACTGAACTGTTGATGCTATCTAACTATCTCGTCCTCTCTGGCCCCCTTCTTCTTTTGCCTTCAATCTTTCCCAGCATCAGGCTCTTTTCCAATGAGTCAGCTCTTGTCATCAGGTGGCCTAAGTACTGGAGCTTCAGCTTCAGCATCAGTCCTTCCAATGACTATTCAGGGTTGATTTCCTTTAGGATTGATTGGTTTTATCTCCTTGCTGCACAAAGAACTCTCAATTCAATTGCGGCATTGAAGCACCACAATTCAAAAGCATCAACTCTTTTTAGCTTCTTCTATAGCCCGACTCTCATGTCCAGACTTGACTACTGGAAGAAATATAGCTTTGACCATATGGACCTTTGTCAGCAAAGCGATGTCTCTGCTTTTTAATACTCTGTCTAGTTTTGTCACAGAGGAACAAGCCTCTTTTAATCTCATGGCTGCAGTCACCATCAGCAGTGATTTGGGAGTCCAAGAAAAGAAAATCTGTCACTGTTTCCACTTTCTCCCCTTTGCCATGAAGTGCTGATGATCTTAGGTTTTAGATGTTGAGCTGTAAGCCAGCTTTTTCACTCTCCTCTTTCACCCTCAATGAGAGGCTCTTTAGTTCCTCTTTGCTTTCTGCCATTAGAGTGGTATCATCTGCATATCTGAGGTTGTTGATATTTCTCACAGCAATCTTGATTCCAGCTTGTGATTCATCCAGCCTGGCATTTCCTATGATGGTCTCTGCATATAAGTTAAATAAACAGGGTGACAATATACAGCCTTGATGAACTCTTTTCCCAGTTTGGAACCAGTCGGTTTTTTCATGTCCAGTTCCAACGGCTGCTTTTTGATCTGCATACAGGTTTCTCAGGAGGCAGGTAAGGTGCCCTGGTATTCTCATCTCTTTAAGAATTTTCCACAGTTCATTGTGATCCACATGGTCAAAGGCTTTATGTACTCAATGAGCAGATGTTTTTCTGGAATTCTCTGGCTTACTCTATGATCCAACAAATGTTGGCAGTTTGATCTCTGGTTTCTCTGCCTTTTCTAAACCCAGCTTGTACATCTCGGAAGTTCTCAGTTCACTTACTGCTCAAGCCTAGCTTGAAAGACTTTGAGCATAACCTTGCTAGCATGTGAAATGAGCACAATTGTGAGGTAGTTTGACCATTCATTGACATTGCCCTTCTTTGAGATTGAAACGAAAACTGACCTTCTCCAGTCCAGTGGCCACTGCTGAATCTTCCAAATTTGCTGACGTATTGACTGCAGCACTTTAACAGTATTACCTTTTAGTATTTTATAGCAATATATGTGAGTCAAACAATGTAAGTCTTCACTGATGAATGGATAAAGAAAATGTAGTATAGACTTATATCCACCCATAAAAAAGAAGAAAATCTTGCCAGTTTCAACAACATGGATGGACCTCAAGGGCATTATGCTAAGTGAAACAAATCAGACAGAGAAAGAAAAATACCATATAATCTCATTTATATGTGTCATATTAAAACAAAAAGCAAGTTTAGAGATGCTGAGTAGTTGGTGGCTGCCAGAGGTGGGGGATTTGGTATGGGCAAAGGTAATCAAAAGGTATAAATTTAAATTATAAAATTAATGGGTGAAGAGCTATAACATACAGCATGGTGAATACTGTATTGTCTATTTGAAGGAGGGCAAGAAAATACATCTTAAACATTCTCATCATGTAAGAAAAATTTTTAACTATATATATGGATCTATATATATGGATCCATAGATAGAGATATAACTAGACTTACTGTAGTGATCATTTATCAATACACACAAATATATAAACATTATGTTGTACACAGCAAAAAAATAATGTTGTATCAATTATATCAATTAAAAATTTTCATAAAGCAAGTTTGGAACATGTAGATTAAATTAGCTCCATCCAAACTTCATTTTATAAACTCAATTTAAACCCATCACTTAGATTTTAATATATCAAATCTCACTAACAACATCCTACAGGGTTGGGAAAGACACAGAAACAGACATAAGTCACCTGCACATGAGATGTAGGCTTCCTCCTTTGGAGAGCATGAACTGTATTTCCATGGGCCAGAAGGACACTGCCAGAGAGAGGTATCCATTTTCCGACACTGAATTAAATCTACCCACCGGGGTCTAGAACCTTCCCTGAGACCAACAGAGGTGTTGAGACTTCCACTGTCCCCACATCCAAGCTGTCTGCAGATCACGGACACAGTGATATCTTCCATGGGGCTGCGGCAGACACTGCCCCAGGTCCCGTTGTAGAAAACTTCCAGCCACCCAGCACACTGCTGGTCCTCGCTCACCATCCTGAGGGCCAGGAACTCTGAGATTGAAAGGGAGGAGACAGGACACAGTGAGAAACCCACTCAGAGCTCTGGGTTTTCCTCTCTCCCCAAACTTGTGAACACTCATCTCTGACCCAGCTGAGGAAGCAAATCCACTAGATGACCAGAGTCAAACCTGTCTCCTTTTTATCTGACTTTGTCCATCTGTGTCTGTCTTTCTAAATATTTCTACCACCATGAAGTAGTGAATATAAACTGAGGAAGACCAACCAGGACACCTGCAGGGAGAGGGAGCTGACTCCTGCTTCCTGACAAAACATCTAAAAGAGTGTATGAAAGGGGTGTGATGTGGACAATGTGGAGGCAGATAGAGTAATGGACCCACAGATGTCTACATGGAACCCGTGTCTATGTTTCCTTATTTGGCAAAAGGGACTTTACATATGTGATTACGGTATGGTCCTTTGGATGCTAAGAGTAACCTGAAATACGGCAGATTAACCACCTGAGCACAGTCTAATCACATTCTTAGACTCACTGTCCTTTAAAGTGGAATCCTTTTCCTCATTCTGGTTAGAGGGAGATGTGAATATGGATAATGGTTAGAGAGGTGGAGCATTACTGGTCTGATGATGAACATATAGGGTTATGAGTGAAGGAAGGAAGGCGGTTTCTAGAAGCTTGAAAAGACAGGAAACAGATTATTTCCCAGAGGCTCAGAAGTGATGTGGCCCTGCTGAAACTTTTATCACAATCCAGTGAGATCCCTGCTGGACATCTATGCTACAGAAGTGTAAGGAAATAAATATGTTGTTTTAAACCATTAACAATGTAGCAATTTGTTATAGAACAAGCAAAAACTAGCACAGTGGCTTTAAGACATCTCTACTATATGTACCAGAAGGGTGAGCCCTGATTTCAAGAAAAACTGTGACAAAAGACTCTGCCAGGAAACACTACTGAGAAGAAAGGACCAGAATCTCAGCTGCTGCAGGAGGCAGTGAAAGCACCTCGTCTTTACCTCTGCTGGACAGGCTTCATGGAAGGAAGCCTCCTTCTCTGGTCCTTTCAGCATCTCTCCATCAGGGCTCAGACCCCCGTCCTCCTGGGCCCCATCCCTCCCCCAAACTGTAGACAGTGTGCAGCACAGACCTGAGCAGATGACCCCGGCGTCCTCCTTGTGTCTGCAGTCGTGCCGCCCCCAGCCCCGGGAAGGGCACATCCACACCTGGGACTCATTTCCAGCACAGTTCAGGTCGTCCAGCCAGATGGGCCCTGATCCTGCCCCAAAGTGGGCAGACCCCGTGGCATTAAGGGCTTCTCCACAGCCCAGCTGCCTGCACACCACGCGGGCATCATCCAGGTCCCAGCCGTCATCACAGATGGTGCCCCAGGAGCCCTGGTCAAGGATCTCCACTCTCCCGGCACAGTGACTGCCCCCGTCCACCAAGCGGAGCTGCCTGCTGTCTGAGGAGACAGAAATGGGACAATGGGGCATTGACCTAGGGAATGAGAAGGGTCTTCTGTCCTGTGGGACACTCACCTGAGCAGTAGGGGGCACTCTCCTCTGAGGCCGCAGATCCTGCTGGTTCAGACACAAAGTGGTCGCACTGGGGCAGCACCTGGGTCTGGTTTCCTGAAGAAACAGTGATGATTAGAGGGTTGGGAGGGTTAAAGAACAGGAAAGTCAGTTAAACTAAATAATTCTAGGAGGGGAGGGAAGTTTGGGGTAAAATGGGTACATATATATGTATGGACAAGTCCCTGGCTGTTCTCCCAAAACTAAAACAACATTGTTAATTGGCTATACCCCAATACAAAGTAAAAAGTTCAAAAGAAAAAAAAATAAATAATGACCTAGGGATGGAGCTGAGATGAAAGCTGGAACATACTGGTAAAGTTACCATAATCTTCGTGTTCCCTTTCTCCATGAAGAGCCCTGGTCCTGACAATGGCATGATTCCTGTTTTAAGCCAAGCTTTGCCCTAAGAATGAGTTAAACAAGTTGTTCTATCCTTCAGTTCAGTTGAGTTCAGTCGCTCAGTCGTGTCCGACTCTTTGCGACCCCATGAATTGCAGCACACCAGGCCTTCCTGTCCTCACCAACTCCCGAGTTCACTCAAACTCACGTCCATCAAGTCTGTGATGCCATCCAGCCATCTCATCCTCTGTCGTCCCCTTCTCCTCTTGCCCCCAATCCCTCCCAGCATCAGAGTCTTCTCCAATGAGTCAACTCTTCGCAAGAGGTGGCCAAAGTACTGGAGTTTCAGCTTTAGCATCATTCCTTCTAAAGAACACCCAGGACTGATCTCCTTCAGAATGGACTTAAAGTTGAAAAGAAAAAAATAAATAATGACCTAGTGATGGAGCTGAGATGAAAGCTGGAACATACCGGCAAAGTTACATTAATCTTCGTGTTCCCTTTCTCCATGAAGAGCCCTGGTCCTGACAATGGCACGATACTTAAAACAACACCCAGGACTGATCTCCTTCAGAATGGATTGGTTGGATCTCCTTCAGAATGGATTGGTTGGATCTCCTTGCAGTCCAAGGGACTCTCAAGAGTCTTCTCCAACACCACAGTTCAAAAGCATCAATTCTTTGGTGCTCAGCTTTCTTCACAGGCCAAATCTCACACCCATACATGACTACTGGAAAAACCATAACTTTGACTAGATGAACCTTTGTTGGCAAAGTAATGTCTCTGCTTTTGAATATGCTATCTAGGTTGGTAACAACCCTCCTTCCAAGGAGTAAGTGTCTTTTAATTTCATGTCTGCAATCACCATCCTCCGTGGTTTGGAGCCCCAAAAAATAAACTGTGACACTGTCTCCACTGTTTCCACATCTATTTCCCATGAAGTGATGGGACCAGATGCCATGATCTTAGTTTTCTGAATGTTGAGCTTAATCTACCCCTAAATAGAAGAAGCAAAAAAAAGCCTTTCTGTAGGAGTTGTACAATTATTTATCTACAATGTTTGTGATTTTAAAAATACTTATATAAAAGAGATCTCATGGAAAACCAGAGCAAAAACAAACATTAAAAAATTTCCCAGGGTATTTGGCTCTTAAAGTTACCTGACAAAGAATTTATTTTATTTCATTTATTAACTTTTGAGTATAATTGCTTTACAATGCTGTGGTAGCTTCTGCTGTACAGCAAATTTAGTAAGTTACACATATACATGCGGGCTTCCCAGGTGACTCAGTGGTGAAGAACCTGCCTGCCAAACAGGAGACTGGGGTTCCATCCCAGGGTTGGGAAGAGCCTTTGGAGAAAAAAATGTAATCCACTCCAGTATTCTTGCCTGAGAAATCCTATGGACAAAGGAGCATGGCAGTCCATGAGGTCACAAAAGACTCAGACACAACTCAGTGACTAAACAACAACTCTATCTATCTATTTATCTACCTATCTATTTATATCTATCTATCTATGTGTATATATATATATATATATATATATATATATCCCCTCTTTCTTGGATTTACTTCCTATTTAGGTCACCACAGAACACTGAGTAGAGTTCCCTGTGCTATAAAAAAGTTATTATTTATCTATGTATATGTGCATGCATGCTAAGACACTTCAGTAGTGTCTGACTCTGGATTGTAGCCCATCAGGCTCCATGTCTATGGGATTCTCCAAGCAATATCTATTTTGTACTTAGTATCAATAGTGTAGGGCTTCTGAGTCTGGTGGCTCAGACAGTAAAGAATCCGCCTGCAATGCGGGAGACCTGGCTTTGATCCTTGGGTTGGAATGTCCCCTGCAGGAGGGCATGGCAACCCACAGTAGTTGTACCAATTTACATACTCATAGGTAGGAGGACTCCCTTTTCTGCACATCCTCTCCAGCATTTATTTGTGGGTTTTTTTTAATATTAGACATTCTAACTGGTGTAAAGTGTTACCTGCCTGTAGTTTTGACTTGCATCTCTCTAATAGTTAGTGATGTTGTATTTGTTAGCCATCTGTATGTCTGGAAAAAATGTCTATTTAGGTCTTTTCCCCATCTTTTCATTGGATTGTTTGGTTTGTTGATACTGAGTTGTTTGTGTATTTTGAAGATTAATCCCTTGTTAATTACTTCATTTGCAAATATTTTCTCCCATTCTGAGAGTTGTCTTTTTGTTCTGTTTATGGTTTCCTTTGCTATGCAAAACCTTTTAAGTTTAATCGGGTCCTATTTCTTTATTTTTGCTTTTATTTTCTTTACTCCAGAAGGTTGGTCAAAAAAGATCTTGTTGCAATTTATGTCAAAGAATCTTCTGCCTATGTTTTCCTCTAAGAGTTTTATAGTCTGACAGAGAATTTAAACAGCCATGATTAAAGTCCTCAAAGAATTAATTAACAAGATGTGTGTCTTGGCAGAGAAATGATAACAAAAACAAATGAAACTTCTACAGCTGAAAAAGTTAACAGCTGAAATTAAGAACTAGAGAATGAATCTATCAGCACATTAGATTAATATAAAGTAGAAATAATAAAATGTAAGATGAGAGGATAAATATTCCTCTATATAGAAAAGCTGTTTACATGGTAAGTGCCTGGTTAACAATACTGTATAACAAAGTTTCCCCCCAAACTTAGTAGTTGAAGGAATTTAGTTTTTAATTTTGCTTATGATTTCTCGGGTCAGTAATTCGGGAAAGACTCAACTTGGCAGTTCTATCTTTGGGGTTTCTCATGTGGTTGCATTTAGATGTCCTCTGGGACTGACATCTCTAAAGGTTTGACTGAACTGTGGTTGTGTAAGGAAATTCCCAGAAGTACTTTTGTTGTTGTTAGGAGGGAAGGATAAAGGAGCATCATGTCTGAACCTAATCCAGAAAGATTTTACATACTCAGGGAAAAACAGGGCAGGAGGGGAACAAATAAGGAGAGAAAGGGAAAGCAAGAGCAAGAGAGAGAGAGAAAAGAAAGAAAGAAGGATTAAAGCAAAATGCTAATCTAACATTTGGGAAATCCAGGTAAAGTTCATAGACAATTCATTCCTAGAAAACCTTCACTAAAGGAAATACTAATAACATCAAACCCATAAAGTGCCTAGGAGAAAACCTAGTTAAAGATGTGCAAAACATCTGAGAGAAATTCAAGACCTAACTGAATGAAAGGATATATTTTGTCAGTGAATTGGGAAACTCAGTGTTGTCAAAGTCAGTCATTCTCAAATTTACATACAGATTAAATCTAACCTCAATCAAATTCCCTTGTGCTTTTGTTTGTCTGAAACATGACAAGCTGATTCAAAATGTATGTTGCTGTTGTTCAGTCACTTAGTTGTCTGACTCTTTGTGACCCCAAGGACTGCAGCACACCAGGCTTCCCTGTCCATCACCAACTCCTGAAGCTTGCTCAAACTCATGTCTTTTGAGTCAGTGATGCCATCCAACCATCTCATCCTCTGTCATCCCCTTCTCCTCCTGCCTTCAGTCTTTCCTAGTATCAGGGTCTTTTCTAGTGAGTCAGCTCTTTGCATCAGGTGGCCAAAGTATTGGAGCTTCAGCTCGAAAATGTATACAAAATACAAAAACCAAGACTGACCAAAGCAGTTGGCAAGAAAAGCAACAACATAACTTCTTTAAATTAAAGTTACCCAGACTTACTATGTGTGCTTAGTCAATCAGTCATGTCCAACTCTTTGTGACCCAATAGACTATAGACCACCAGGCTCCTCTGGCCACGGGGATTCTCCAGGCAAGAATACTGGAGTGGGTTGTCATGCCCTTCTCCAGGAGATCTTCCCAACCCAGGGATCAAGCCCAGGTCTCCCGCCTTGCAGGAAGATTCTTTACTCTCTGAGACACCAGGGAAGGTTCAAGACTTACTATAAAATTACAATAATTAAGAAAATGTGGAGCTTGGACGCGTTTGCAGTCCGTACGCCTGCGCGAGCTGCGGGAAGCTAACTGAAACCTGCGGTGGTGCTATAGCCGCGCCGCGGGACTCGGTGCGGCCGACGGATAAAATTTAAAAAAAAAAAAAGAAAGAAAATGTGGTACAGGTGCAAGGAGAGACAAAGGATACAGTGGAACAGAATAGAGAGTATAAAAACTGTATTCAGACATATGTGCCCTTTCGCTTATCACAAAGGTGGCACTGCAGTGGGGAATAGTCTTTTCAGAAAAAGATTTTGAGTCAACTGGATACCCACATGAAAACAGGATATTTGACCCTTATCCTACACAGATGTCAATCCTAGAAGCAATGTACAATTATATGCAAAAAAAAAAAAAAAGTAATTACACTTCTGTGAGATACTCTCAGAGAACATTTTTGTAATTTTGGAGTAGACAAAGTTCATTTAAAAAGAATATAAGGAGTTCTAGGGACTGGATCAATGGACTAGCTCAAAACTGAGACAGAAGTACACCAAGGCTGTATATTGTCACTCTGCTTATTTAATTTATATGCAGAGTACATCATGCAAAATGCTGGGCTGGATGAAGCACAAACTGGAGTCAAGATTTCTGGGAGAAATATCAATAACCTCAGATACGCAGATGACACCACCTTTATGGCAGAAAGTGAGCAGAAATTAAAGAGCCTCTTTTTTAATTTATTTTTAAATTTTTTTTATTATTGTTATTTTTTTTTTTACTTTACAATATTGTATTGATTTTGCCATACATCATGAAACTGAAAGAGGAGAGTGAAAATGTTGGTTTAAAACTCAACATTCAAAAAACTAATATCATGACATCTGGTCCCATCATTTTATGGCAAAAAGATGGGGAAACAGGGACAGACTTTATTTTCTTGGGCTCCAAAATCACTGCAGATTATGTCTACAGCCATGAAATTAAAAGACGCTTGCTGCTTGGAAGAAAAGCTATGACCAACCTAGTCAACATATTAAAAAGCAGAGACATTACTCACAAAGGCCCATCTAGTCAAAGCTATGATTTTTCCAGTAATCATGTATGGATGTGAGAGTTGGACCATAAAGAAAGCTGAATGCTGAATAATTGATGCTTTTGAACTGTGGTGTTGGAGAAGACTCTTGACAGTCCCTTGGATGGCAAGGAGGTCCAATCAGTCTATCCTAAAGGAAATCAGTCCTGAATATTCATTGGAAAAACTGATGCTGAAGCTGAAGCTCCAATACTTTGGCCACATGATGGGAAGAACTGACTCATTGGAAAAGACCCTGAAGCTGAGAAAGATTGAAGGCAGGAGGAGAAGGGGACGACAGAGAATCAGATGACTGGATGGTTTCACCGACTCAATGGATATGAGCTTGAGCAAGCTCCAGGAGATGGTGAAGGACAGAAAAGCTCGGCATGCTGTAGTCCATGGGGTTGCAGAGTCAGACATGACAGTGATTGAACCGAACTGACTGACTGAAAAGGCACTGCATGTACAGAAAAAAAAGTTGGTAAGTCAAACCAAAGATGAGTAACTTGGCTCATTGAAGTACAGCATACCATTAAGAAAATAAAAATATAAGACCAAGAATTAAACACACAAAAGTCATAATAAATACTTTTGTCAAAAGTCATCATCATGGTAATTTGCACTATTGTATTTGTAATAGTCAAGAACTGGAAATAAACTCAAATCTCTGCCATTAGTTGAATGGTTCAATGCATGGTCATGTGATCTTTCAAAGGAATACTCTATAATAATAAAAGTGAATGAAATGTTGCCATAAACAGCATTATGAGTGAATCTCAAACACAGTTTGGAGTCAAAGAAATTAGACACAAAAGAAAACATACTGTATGATTTTACATAAAGTTCAAAAACTGAGAAAATATTCTATGGCAGTACAAGTCTTAGGTAAGCAGTCTTCCCTGGAGTGGAGGACACAGCTATTGGGAGGCGATAGTGATTCTGTGGTGCTGTGAATGTTCTCTTTGTAGATCTGGGTCGGAGAACATGATCTAGGTATACACTTATTGTTTGTACTTTGTTCTCTATTTTTATCCTTAAATAATAATGTTTCATAAAAAATATTCGTCTAGGCGTCTCTTTCCCTGACATAGCACTTATTAGCATTTCTTAGCACCTCTTTCCCCTGAAAAAAATGAGTGAACAATGAGAATGCTATGGAGCAGGACCTTACAGAGCCTTCTCAGGACAGACCACCCTCATGTCCTCCACCTGCCTCTGTTTGTAAAAAAACCTAGCTAAAGAATAAATTTGATCACAGAAATGAAAAAAAATCAGAAACAAAGGAAAACAGTCAAATAGTACAAAATAATAATAGTTTAACCCTAAACAAAGTCAAGGACCTTTAGTTCCTTCTCAGGGGCTATAGATAACATTCTAAGCCATATCTTTTGAGCTATTTTGCAGATACTGAAATCCCAAACAGGTGGTAGCAATAAATAACTGGCTCCCCACTAGTCTGATGACCAGACTAGTGGGGAGCCAGTTCCTTCTCCAGGGGATCTTTCCAACCCAGGGATCAAACCCTAGACTCTTGCATTGCAAGCAGGTTCTTTACCATCTGAGCCAACAAGGAAGTTCATAATCTTCATCTTACACAATTCCAAGATCAGCCTCAAGGAAATGGGAATAAACCAACACTAGAACTGATGATTAACTGTAATTCAAACAATAAAGGTGACACTGACCAGACCTATTTCAAGATGATTGTCAGAGCTAGCTGTGCTACTCTGCAGGTAACCTGTCCCCTACTTCCACCTGTGCACTCCTGATTAGCAAGGAGGAGCTGGTTCTTTGGTACACTAGTCCTCTGTCTCCCCAGAACAGCTGGTTTCCTCAATAAAGCTGTCTTTAATTTTGCCCCACACTTGTCTCTCACTGTTGGATTCTTGAGTAATGAGCAGCTGAAACTCGAGTTCAGTAACAAGATTAAACATTTCACTACAGAATATCTTTCTTTTTAAGCCTGTTTTCCCTTACTCTCTGCTCTGGGGAAATTTCACTCCAGGAGCATCCTAAGTATAGCAGACCTTCCCTCTCTTACCTGAGCACATCACAGAGGCTGTGTTGCCATGGGAACAGTCAGGAACACCCAGGGTAGTCACAGGGCATTTCCACAGGAAGGACTCAGTCCCTGAGCAGTGAAATCGGGCTTTCCAGAGTTGATCACTTCCTTCTGCTCTGTTTGGGGTGGAGATGGCGACTCCACAGCCGAGCTGACGACAGACAACATTGGCATTGGCCAGACTCCAGTGGGAGGCACAGAGCGCTCTCCATTGTCCAAAAATGTTCATCTCCACCTGCCCCTCACACTGAGAGGAGCCGTTTGTCATGAGCCGGACATCTGTGTACACTGATAGAAACAGACAGGATTTCAGAAAAATCGTATTTCTTTTTTAGCTTGAAGTGAGGGTACACAGAGGCTAAATCCTGACGTGCATCTCACCTGAACAGACAACCTGAACAGCTCCACTGTGGTGACAAGTGCCCCCTGGACAGGGCACTCTGGGGCAGACCCGGAGCTCAGGCTCCTCTCCCTCACACCTGAACTCTTCAGCCCAGACCCGGGCATTGGACTCTCTGAAGGGCACATGTCCCAGGACAGACACAGCCTTGCCACACCCCAGCTCTGCACAGATGACCTGAGCAGTGGGGAGTGTGAAGTTCCCATCAGACACTGGGATCCAGGCTTCTCCAGAATGCACTTCTACTCGCCCTGAGCAGGGTCCATCCCCTCCAGCCAGACGCAAAAATCCTAAGAGAAACAAAGAACAAACCCAGTGACTGTTCATGAAACTGGCTTGACAATTGGAAACAACACCTCACAGGCAATGGTGGGAAAACATTTTCCAGCAGTGGTATAAAAGGGGATAAGAAGAGAAAATTTGACTGTTATTGTCAAATTGCATTTCCATGAGCGAGTTTCTGAAGAGATAACCAAAAGGATTGCAGGGTCAGTTTGGAATGGCTGAATCCCGAGAATATATAGTGGTTAGGAATGTTAATTCTTATCTGGGGGCCTAGAAACTACAAAGGCCCAAAGAAACTGCACAGCAGTAGACATTCAAACGTGAGTGCATAGCTGAACTAACTGAGAGTGAAAGAGGATCATGGGATTCGAGAGGTCAGAGGCCTAAGAGTCAGAGAAGTTTAGAATGTCATCCTGAAATTTCTGGGGCTAGAATTTTGGGCACGTTTCTCTGAGCCAATATTCAAGTCACTGGGGATGGGAACATCATGTGGGCTGGATCTGAGTGCAGGCATTAGGTCACAATTAGGTAACCTAATTGTGAAAGAAGTTGTTCACAGATAAGTTTGGAAATGATGAAAGCTCAGAGAGTCATAGGAGAGGAAGGGAATGATGCTAGCCATCTTTCTTAAAAACCTAGGATTTATGAACACACCTGAGAGAAAGTGAAGTCTCAGTGGGATTATGCAAGACAACTGGGTTAGTTGATTACTTCATCCTAGACATGAATTCTTAGCAAATGTGAAGGAGTGATGAGAGTTTAATGTATTCTAACCCTATCTATATGCCTACTGCATATTCCTTTCCTATTTGGATTTCTGAGATAAGAAGCCAGCAAGCTACGAAAAAGGAGAGTGAGAGGAAGATAGCAGAGAGCAAGCAAGCCATATATATTTTAGAGATTTCTAAATTGCAAAAGCCTCAGTAGTGACGAAACATAGATTTGGAAACCAAATACTTGTTCAACAAGATTTTAACACCTTTTATCCCCTGGGCTGCTCCCATTTGCCACCTAACACTCCTACCCTTTCCCAATTCCCCCAATGCAGAAAAGAAGAAATGATCTTAAGAGCTACAAATAGATGGAAAGGATACTCCAAAAGGGAAGAACTTCTGTAGGGAGTGAGGTGGGGTGAGTGGTAGGTTAAATGGGGAGTGGATGGAGTATGAGAGAGAGACCAAAGAAAAGACTCATGATCATGATTTCATGCTTCAGGGACCATATTTGGACAGAGAAAAGGTAATCCAATGGGGAAAAAAAAACCTGAAAATCATAAAGAACAATTTTTAAAATAATTTGCCTGGTTTCTGAGTGTGCTCATGGTTATGTAGGTAATGGTGGAATTTGTCCTGGTAAAGGACTCTGATTGCATAAGTATGTGAACTTTGAAGTCTCAAAAAGAATGATGTAACAGAATAAAAATCTACTATAGAGAGCAGGAGAGGACAGAAAAGACACCACAGAAATTAAAGAATTGAAGGATTAGCTTGACCACTGATATAAGAATGAATGATGAGGGAGAGGATGATCTGCTTGCCTTTTATTATTTATCCACTTCCATCTCCCCAGAGAGGCCCAGGTTAGGACCCCTAGCCTCCTCTGGCTGGGAGTTTGGTCACAGGCTACACATTCTAATTAAAGCATTTTTATTTAACTGGTTGTTTTTGTTGCTCAGTCACTCAGTCGTGTCTGACTCTTTGTGACCCCATGGACTGCAGCACTCCAGGCTTCCCTGTCTTCACTATCTCCCTGAGTTTACTCAAATTCATGTCCATTGAGTCAGTGATGCCATCCAACCATCTAATCCTCTGTTGTCCCCTTCTTCTCCGGTCTTCAATCTTTCCCAGCCTCAGGGTCTTTTCCAATGAGTCATTTCTTCTTATCATGTGGCCAAAGTATTGGAGCTTTAGCTTCAGCATACATCCTTCCAATGAGTTATTCAGGGTTGATTTCCTTTAGGATTGACTGATTTGATCTCCTTGCTATCCAAGGGACTCTCCAGAGTCTTCTCCAGCACCACAGTTCAAAAACATCAATTCTTCAGCGCTCAGCCTTCTTTATGATCCAACTCTCACGTCCATACATAACTACCGGAAAAATAAACATAGCTTTGACTATATGGACATTTGTCACAAAGTAATGTCTCTGCTTTTTAATATGCTGTGCAGGTTTGTCATAGCTTTTCTTCCAAGGAGCAAGCGTCTTTTAATTTCATGGCTGCAGTCACAGTCTGCAGTGATTCTGGAGCCCAAGAAAATAAGTCTATTGCTGTTTCCATTTTTTCCTCATCTCTTAGCCATGAAGTGATGGGACTGGATGCCATGATATTAGTTTTTTGAATGTGGAATTTCAAGCCAGCTTTTTCACTCTTCTCTTCCACTTTCATCAAGAGGCTCTCCTCTATTCCTCTTTACTTTCTGCTATTAGGGTGGTGTCATCTGCATATATGAGGTTATTGATATTGTTATATTAATTCTATGAGATCAAAAATTTAGAAAGAACAAGAAAAAAGTATTTCTTGTATTCTGTTTTGTATACCCTGATACATGTGAAATATTCAAATATATGCTGAATACTCAATAAAGTCTTATACATATCAGGACAGAGACTTCTGAGATATAGTATATCTTTTTCATTTTCTATTGATTTTAAAATTTACATGGAAGAATAAGTGTGTGATAATTCCAAGAAAATTATTAAATAGAAGGCCGATGGGAGTAAAGATATTAAATATAGTAAAGACATATCCTTGTCTGGCCTCTTGCTGTGTACACATCCTGTGTCCTTAGACATATGTAGCATCCTTCACACCATACCTGGCCCCTCAGTGCTGCTCAGAGAACCTCACAGTTACCTTCATCAACTCCCATTGCCATTCACCTTCCTCCCAGCTACTATAAAACCTTTTCCACCTTCTTCAAAACTTAAATTTGTCCACTTACTCCAAATAAGCCCCCAAATGCAATTCTCTTATATTATTGAAGCCATCAGATATAAACTTTATATTCTCTTAACATAAAACACAGAAATTCAAGTTTTATTACCTCCACCTTTGACTTGTCAGTGCATGGCTAAGTGTTCCTCCAAAGTTTGCATTTATACAAATGTTTTAAAGGAAAAATTGGAGAGAGAGACTTTTCTAGTAACAATGGAAGAATATATGACTCAGAGCATTTCATCAACAATTCTCTACCATCAAAGAACTATAAACATTTATGTCTAAATTTGCAAAGGAAACTTGAAATCTGGCACAAATCCATAAGAATCTCTGATCTGTTAAATGATAACCCTTGTAGGGATACCCTCTATACATGTAAATGATATCCTCCTATAGTAGGGGTAGCCTCCACTCATACTAACCTAGTGCAAAATAATGTCTCACACTGTTTGTATAGAAACAACTCTACCCAGGAAAGTACATCCTCATTTTTTGTCCCTCCCTCTCATAGCCTTCCTGTGCAAAGGGAGTGTGTATGTGGCTGTTAGCAAATGTTTCACTTTTACAAAAAGTGAATTATGAAAAAAATTATGAGGATTTATTTTAACTGGGAGAATAAATAAAGCTATTTTAGTGTCAGATAAGACCACTGGAGAAGAAAAGAATAGCAGAGACTTGTAAGAGGAAAGTATATGAAGCTCATTGCTCACAGCTACAGGGCACTCACGGAGGATGGGTAGTTGTCTCAGCCCTCTCTAGCCCACCCGTCCCCTATTGTCCCTCTGATCAGACACCAGCTTTCATGGAACTTTCCATTCTCTCAGCTGGTGGGCAATGAACTGACCATACCTGAGCAGATGACTCCTGCATCCTCGCTATGATCGCAGTAGTGCTTCCCCCAGTCCCGGGAAGGGCACCTCCACACGTGGGACTCCTTTCCTGTGCACCTCACGTTGTCCAGCCAAATGGGCCCTGATCCCGCCCCAAAGGAAGAAGAGAGAGTGGCATCGAGGGCTTTTCCACAGCCCAGCTGTCTGCACACCACGCGGGCATCGTCCAGGTCCCAGCTGTAATCACAGATGGTGCCCCAGGAGCCCTGGTTAAGGATCTCCACTCTCCCGGCGCAGTGACTGCCCCCGTCCACCAGGCGGAGCTGTCTGCTGTCTGAGGAGAGAGAAATGGGACATGGGTCGTTGACCTGGAGAATGAATAGGGTCTTCTGTCCTGTAGGACCCTCACCTGAGCAGTAGGAGGCGCTCTCCTCTGACCCTGGTGGTTCTGATATAGTCTTTGCACTCCTGCAGAAGGCAGTGGCAACCCACTCCAGTACTCTTGCCTGGACAACCCCATGGACAGAGGAGCCTGGTAGGCTGCAGTCCATGGGGTCGCTAAGAGTCGGACACCACTGAAGCAACTTGGCAGCAGCAACAGCAGCATTGCACTGGGGCAGCAGCTGGGTCTGGTTTCTTATAGCAGGTGGCAAGAGAATTAATAAGGTTGAAAAGTAGGAGGAAAGGTTAAAAAAAAAAAAAGTAGGTAAAGAAAGGTTAAATAATGTCTATCAGTGCTGCACTTTAAGTAAATAATGAAGTAGAGAATTAAACCTAAAATTTTCCACTTCCAGGGAGAATGGAGTTCACAGCAGACCAATGTGTCTTGCTGGGTCTTTCTGGATACAACTTTAAAAGCTGGAAACTATTTTTTAAGAAACAGTAAATGTATTCGACATTTGTTAACACAACATGGACTAAATATGCTAAAATTCTAAAGAGTGGAGATTATTTCAATGTTAGTCCAGGATCTATAGCTTCTTTTTCTCTGTGGGAATTTGCCAATTCATTGCATAATTTAATGATTCAGAATCTGGGCTTGGGCAAGCAGAGGACTACTGTTGTGACAGGAAGCCAGCATAATTTGGGGGTTACCTGATGCTGGAGAGACAAAAGAGTCTTGAGAGCCTCTCTCACACAGCAGGTTTTCCCCTCAAATATTTGCCCAGTGTATAAGCTGTGAAGGGCAGAAAGCTAGAGATCTATATAAAAAGACTTGGAAAGCAGAGTCTTTTTCATTATTTTGGGTACTTAGCTACCAAAGAATATAGGCTCTGAACTGAAATCTCTGAAGGCCTATGTCACAGGGACAGAGAAATCAGAGGTGGACTGAGTGCTACCAAAACTGCAACCCATACTGTTACAGTTCAGTTTTAGGTTATATTTAGATGTTTGAGTGAACACACCCCCTCCCCCTACCTGCCTAGGAAAACGAAGGGTAAATCCTTTCAGGTGTTAGAAAATGTGTCAGGAGTATCTTACTTTTTCATATATAATTTATAGCATTCAATAAAAAATGACATGACATTTGACAAGCTAGGATAACATGACAAATGACCAAAGTGAAAAAAGATAAGAGAATGCAGAGACACCTATGATAGAAATGATGGATTTAGCAGATAAGGATTTTAACTAAAATCAATGTATTTACAGGAAAAGAGAGAAGGAGAGAATAAACAGGTAAAAAGATGAAAAAATAACAAATAATCATAAATAAATAAAAATATCTAAGGAACTATTGCCAACCTAAAATAAAATATCTAGGTTTAAAAAGTGAATGAATAAGTTAAAAGAATTTTATATAGAACTTAGAATATAGTGATTTAGAGGAGTCCTAAAGATGAGAGATGAGAAAGAGAAGAAAGAGGAGGAGGAGAGGGAGATGAGATACAGAGACAGAGAGAAAGAACTGCAGAAGTAATATCTGATGATATAACAATAGAGAACTTTAAAAAAAAATACATGAAGGCATATGAAAGCCCCCACTCTTAGTAAAGCTGCTGAAAATAAAATGGAAAAAGGAAAATCTGGAATAATAACAGATTTATTTAATACAAAAGGAGGAAAAATAAGGAGACAAAAAGGAACATAAAGCAGGTGGATCAATTAAAAACAAATGGCAGATACCAACACATCAATATCAGTAATTGCATTTACAGTAAATGGATTACGATAAAACAAAATTGACACAAATGTTACTTGCAAAATGCCCACCTTATATTATGAAAGCAAAGAATGGTTGAAAGTAAAATGATGGAAAAATGTACTAACTGCAACAAAACTGGAGTAGCTATATCAATGTCCCAGAAAGTAGACTTTAAGCCAAGACACACGAATTGAATTAAAGAGGGAATTTTCATGATTATAATGAGATGCACCTTTAATAAAGATATTTTAGACAACAAAATTCAAGAATGGTAACAGAACATAACTTTGAAACATACTTGACAGAGTGAAAAGAAGAAATAGACAAAATCACAATAAAAATGGGGATTATTACCATATCTTTTTCAATAGCATGCACACCAAACATACAAAAAACAAAGAATACAGTAGATGTACAACAACATAATCAGCACATTTAACTAAGTAACACGGAGAGCAACACACCCAACAATGCAAGAGTTCACATCACTGTAAATGCACTGGGAACTTTTATCAAAATGACCATGTAATAGGACAAAATCTTTCACTCTTTGAATTCATACAGAGTATTTACTCTGACCACAGTGGAATAAAATTAAGAACTAATTAAGAACTAATAAGAAAATATTTATATATTTCTATTTGGGGAAATTCAGCAAGATCCTTCCAAAAGCCGCATGAGTCTGGGAATAAATTTAAAACTTACAAAATATTGTGAAATAATGATAATAAACACAAAATAATGGTATGATAAATTCTTCTAATGAAACTCAAGTAGTGCCTAAGGGAAATTTATACCCTAGATTTAGAGAAGAGGAAAGACTGAAAGTGAAAAAAAGTAAGCTTCCAATTAAGAAACTAGATGAGAAAGTCAACAATGTAGAATGTTGGGGTTAATTTTAAAAGGATCAAAAATTAATGGAAAAGAAGGTAAGCATAAGGTAGAAAATATAGAAGAAAACCCTTTAAACGTGGCTCATTGAAAATTGATGAACACTGAGCAATACTAATGCAGAGCAGAGAGAAAATGAAGTTGACAATACCAAGAATGAAAAGGGACATCAGTATAAATCATACAGATATTTTGGTCATAGTTTTTGTGCTGGTGTTTGTTTGTGTTTTGGCTGTGCTGTTGCTCATGGGATCATAGTTTCCAGGTCAGGGATTGAACCTGGACCCATGACAGTGAAAGCCCAGAGATTTAACCCCTGGATTACATAGCTTTATTAGTACAATTTATACATTTAATGTGGATAAGTACACATAAAGTGTCAATTTCTCCACAGCCTTGCCAACACTAAGTGTCTTAAAAAAAAAAAAAAAAAACAGTCATTCTGACATGCGTGAGATGATATCTCTTTGTGGTTTTAATTTACATTTCCCTGATGATTGACAATGTCAAGCATTTTTTTATATACCTATTGCCATTTGTATGTCTTCTTTAGAGAAATGTCTATTCAAGCCCTTGGCCAATTTTTTAATTGAGTTATTAGTTTTAAGTTTGTTGGGTTTTTTTCTCTTAAGTTATAGGAGTTCCTTATTATTTTTGGAAATTAATACCTTATATAATTTGCGCTAGCTTGCTTTTTTACTCTGTTGATCTTTCATTTGGTTTGCAGAAGCTTTTTAGTTTGCTATTATTGTTAGTCTATTTTTGCTTTGTTGCCTGTACTTTTGATATCATATCCATGAACTCATGAGACAATGTGCTTTTATTTTGTGATGGAGCTAAGATATCACATATCTAAAATGTAATTCCTATCTAGTGATGATGTTTCACCATCACACATAGTAAAATAAATTCAGATAAATACATAAATTTTAAATTAGGTTTTGAATATTCTTTAGTGGAACTATTAAGTTGTTTGCAGAAAATAAAACTTGATTCAATGTTATTTTGAGATGAAGAATGGCATTTGAAACATTGCACTAAAGGCAGAAGTCAAAAAAAGTAAAACATTACAGATTTGATCACATAACCCACCCATACACATACACAATCTTAAAAATATATGTAAAATATGGGGAAAATCTTACCAAAATATTTAAGAAAAACAGTAAGTGATGTTTGTTTATAAAGAGTTCTTATGAATAAATAAGAAATTTTAAAACATTCTGGAGAAAAAATATTGTCATGAAAGATATCTTAAGACAGTAATATAGGAAAGAAGAAAATATTTTTGTATATAGTGTTTGTGAAAGTCACTTAGTCATGTCCAACTCTTTGCGACCCCATGGAGTATACAGTCCATGGAATTCTCCAGGCGAGAATACTGGAGTGGGTAGCCATTCCCTTCTCCAGGGGGTCTTCCCAACCCAGGGATCAAACCCAGGTCTCCCACATTGCAGGCAGATTCTTTACCAGCTGAGTCACAAGGAAAGCCCAAGAATACTGTAGTGACTAGCCTATCCTTCTCCAGTGGATTTTCCAGGCTTAGGAATCAAACCAGGGTCTCCTGCATGGCAGGCAGATTCTTTACCAGTTGACCTACCAGGGAAGCCCTTATGTGGATAAAAAACCATGATGCTATGAAGAAAACAATACTCTCTTTTAAAATTAAGTATTTATTTGGTTGTGCTGGGTCTTAGTTGCAGCATGCAAATTCTTACTTGTGGGATCATAAGAGAAAAAAATTGTAACTGCATGTGGTAATGGATATTACTGTATGTGTGGTGATTTACCGATATGTACAAATACATAAACACTATGTTTTACACTCAGAACTAATATAATGTTATGAGAATTACGTCTCAATTAAAAATTTTAACAAACAAGGTTGGAATGTGTGGGTTAAATTAGTTTCATTCTTACCTCATTTAAGCTTCTCTGGTGGCTCAGACAGTAAAGAATCTGACTGCAGTGTAGGAGACCCGATTTTCATACCTGGGTCAGTATGATCCCCCGGAGAAAGGAATGGTAACCCATTCCAGCATTCTTGCCTGGAGAATCCCATGGACAGAGGAGCCTGGCGGGCTACAGTCCACATGGTCGCAAAGAGCACAACTGAGCAACTAACATTTTAACTTTATATCATTTTGTGGACCCAAATTAAACTCATCACATAGATTTTAAAATATCAAATCTCACTGCATCCTACAGGGTTGGGACAGACACACAGAAATAGTAAGTCACCTGCACACGAGATATAGGCTTCCTCCTTTGGAGAGCATGAAGTGTAATTCCAAGGGTCAGAAGGACACTGCCAGAGAGAGGTGTCAGTTTTCTGACAGCGGATTCCATCCACCCATCGGGGTCTAGAACCTTCCCTGAGACCAACAGAAGAGTTGAGACTTCCACTGTCTCCACAGCCAAGCTGTCTGCAGATCACGGACACAGTGATGTCTTCCATGGGGCTGCGGCAGACACTACCCCAGGTCCCGTTGTAGAAAACTTCCAGCCACCCAGCACACTGCTGGTCCTCATTCACCATCCTGAGGGCCAGGAACTCTAGGTTGAAAGGGAAGGAGACAGGACAAAGTGAAAATTTTGCTGGATGTTCTAGGTTTTCCTTTCTTCTAGAAATGGTGAACATTCATCTCTGATCTTGTTCAAGAGATACCCACTAGATGACAAGACTGACGTCGCCTCCCTTTTAACTGCCTTTGTCCATTTGTGTCTCTCTGTCTATTTCTACCACAATGGTGTAGTGGATATGAACTGAGAGGAAGACCAAACTTCATGGATGCTAGTCACAGAGGGGCAGCTGAATCCTGCTTCCTGACAAAATCTTTAAAGAATATGTCAAAGGGATGTGACGTGGATATTAGGGAGATAGGGATAATAATTAATCCCAAAATGTAAATGTCCACATCCCAATCTTTACAATCTGTGAATATGTTACCATACCTGACAAGAGGAATTTACAGATGTGATTAAGGTAAGGACCTTGGGATGGTGAGATGATGTGTTAACAATATGAGCCCAGTCTGATCACATCCTTAGATCCACTATCCTTTAACGTGGAATACTTTTCTTAGCTCTGGCTACAAAGAGAGATGTGATTCTGGATGATGGTTGAAGGCCTGCAGCATTGCTGGTCTGATAATGGATGAAGGGTGCTGTGAAGGAAGGAATGTAGGTGGTTTCAAGAAGTTTGAAAAGGCAAGAAACAGATTCTCCCCTAGAGCCGCAAAAGTGATGTGGCCCTGCTGAAGCCTTGATCCCAGCCCAGTGAGATCCCTGCTGGACATCTAAGCTACAGAGGAGTAAGGAAATAAATATATGCTGTTTTAAACCACTAATTGGTAAATTGTTAGGGAAGCAAACAGAAACTAGTACCATGGGTTTAATTTTTTTGTATGTAACTGGAGAGAGAGCCCTGCTTTCAAGAAAAACTGTAAGAAACGGCTCTGCCAGGAAACACTGCTGAGAAGAAAGGACCAGAACTTCAGCTGCTGCAGAAGGAAGTGAAAGCACCTCGTCTTCACGTCTTCTGCAAAGACAGGCTTCATGGAAGGAAGCCTCCTTCTCTGGTCCTTTCAGCATCTCTCCCTCAGCGCTCAGACCCCCGTCCTCCAGGGCCCAACCCCTCCTCCAGCCTGTGGACAGTGTGCAGCACAGACCTGAGCAGATGACCCCCGCGTCCTGCTTGTGTCTGCAGTCGTGCCGCCCCCAGCCCCGGGAAGGGCACCTCCACACGTGGGACTCCTTTCCTGTGCAGTTCAGGTCGTCCAGCCAGATGGGCCCTGATCCTGCCCCGAAGTGAGCAGACCCCGTGGCATTAAGGGCTTCTCCACAGCCCAGCTGCCTGCAAACCACGTGGGCATCGTCCAGGTCCCAGCCGTCATCACAGATGGTGCCCCAGGAGCCCTGGTCAAAGATCTCCACTCTCCCGGCGCAGGGACTGGCTCCACCCACCACGCGGAGCTGTCTGCTGTCTGAGGAGAGAGAAATGGAACAATGGGGCGGTGACCCCAAGGGTTGAGAAGGCTCTTCTGTCTTGTGGGACCCTTACCTGAGCAGTAGGGGGCGCTCTCCACTGAGGCTGCAGAGCCTGCTGGTTCTGCCATAGAGTCGTTGCACTGGGGCAGCACTTGGGTCTGGTTTCCTGAAGAAACAACAATGATCAGAAGTCTGGAAGGGTTGAAGAACAGGAAACTGAATTAAGGAAAATAATGACCACTGATGGAGCCTAAGATGAAGGCTGTGACCCAACAGTAAAGTTATTATACTCTTAGTGTTCACCTTCTCCCTGGAGAGTTCTGCTTCTGACCACAATTTCTGTTTTAACCCAAGTCTTGCTGTAAGAATGAGTTAAGTAAATTGTATCCCTGAATGTATCCCTGTGCTGTGCTTAGTTGCTCAGTCATGTCCAACTCTTTGTAACCCCTTGGACTGTAGCCCACCAGATTTTTCAGGCAAGAATATTGGAGTGAGTTGCCAAGCTCTCATCCAGGGGGTCTTCCCCACCTAGGGATCAAACACAGGCCTCCCACACTGCAGGCGGATTTTTTACCATCTGAGCCACCAGGGAAGCCCAAATCTATCCCTAAGTAAAAGCAAAACAAAATTCCTTCTGAAGGATATCTACAAGTTCTTTAATGTGTATCTTTAAAACAAACACTTATATAAAATAGATTTCATGAAAAATGGAAAGGGAAAAGGAGACATTAGAAAGAATTTCCCAGGGTTTTCAGCTGCTAGAGTTACCTGATGAGAATATATATAGCCACGGTTAAAGTGCTTATGAAATTGACAAAATGTGTGTCTTTGCAGAGAAATGATAACCAAAACCAAATACTTCTGGAGCTGAAAAACTTGTTAGCTGCAATTAAGAACTAAAGAATAAGTGTAGCCTCACATTAGCTCAACATAAACTAGAAACATCAAAATGCAAAATCAGAGGATATTCTTCAATTAATTCAGGTCACGTAGCAAGAGTTCTGGTCGTATTGTTGTATGGCAGTTTTTCCAAAAAACTTGGTTCACTTCAGTTCAGTCCCTCAGTCATGTCCAACTCTTTGTGACCCAATTAACTGCAGCTTGCCAGGCTTCCCTGTTCATCACCAACTTCTGGAGCTTGCTCAAACTCATGTCCATCAAGTCGGTGATGCCATCCAACCATCTCATCCTCTGTCATTCCCTTTTCCTCCTGCCCTCAATCTTTCCCAGCATCAGGGTCTTTTCCAATGAGTCAGCTCTTCTCATCAGGTGGCCAAAGTATTGAAGATTCAGCTTCAGTATCAGTCCTTCCAATGAATATTCAGGACTAATTTCCATTAGGATCCACTGGTTTGATCTCCCTGTAGTCCAGGGGACTCTCAAGAGTCTTCTCCAACACCACAGTTCAAAAGCATCAATTCTTTGGTGCTCAACTTTCTTTATGGTCCAACTCTCACATCCATACATAACTACTGCAAAAATCTCAGATTTGACTAGATGGACCTTTGTCAGCAAAGTAATGTGTCTGCTTTTTAATATGCTGTCTTGGTTGGACATAGCTTTTCTTCCAAGGAGCAAGCATGATTTAATTTCATGGCTGCAGTAACCATCTGCAGTGATTTTGGAGCTCAAGAAAATAGTCTGTCACTGTTTCCATTGTTTCCCCATCTATTTGCCATGAAATGATAGGACCAGATACCATGATCTTTGTTTTTTGAATGTTGAGTTTTAAGCCAGCGTTTTCACTCTCCTCATTCACTTTCATCAAGAGGCTCTTCAGTTCCTGTTCGCTTTCTGCCATAAAGGTGGTGTCATCAGCATATCTGAGATTATTGATATTTCTCCTGACAATCTTGATTTCAGCTTGTGTTTCATCCAGTCCAGCATTTCACTTGATGTACTCTTGAGTACAAGTTCAATAAGCAGGGTGACTATATACAGTCTTGACGTACTCCTTTCCCAATTTGGAAACAGTCTGTTGTTCCATGTCCAGTTCTAACTGTTGCTTCTTGACCTGCACACAGATTTATCAGGAGGCAGATAGGTGGTCTAGTATTTCCATTTCTTTAAGAATTTTCCACACATTGTTGTGGTCCACAAAGTCAAAGGCTTTGTCATAGTCAATAAAGCAGAAGTAGAGGTTTTTCTGGAACTCTTTTGCTTTTTCTGTGATCCAGTGGATGTTGGCAATTTGATCAATATGAAAAGGTAAAACTTAGTAGCTGAAGAAAAAAATATGTACTTAGTTTTGCTTATGACTTTGGGTCATTAATCAGAAAAAAACTCAGTTCAGCAGTCTTTCAGTGGGGTCTTTCAGTGCTGCAATTAGATGTCACCTGGAGCTTAAGTCATTTAAAGACTTGCCTGCACTCTGGTTCTGTAAGGAAATTCCCAGAAAAGTTCTAAGGATAAAGGAACATCATGTCTTCAGCTGAATTCAGAAAGAATTTACATAGTCAGGAAGAAATGGGGCAGAAGGGGAACAGAGAAGGAAGGACACACACAGATTAAAGCAAAATATTGATATTAACATTTAGAAACCCACATACAGTTCATAAAGGAATTTTTATATTGTTTTCCCAACATTTTTATGTCTCAACATACATCAAAATTGAAAGAATTAAAAGATGAAAACAAGTCAAAGAGAATTCATTGCCAGGGCACTTTCACAAAAATACTCATAAATAAAATACCTAGGAGAAATCCTAGTAGAAGATGGGCAAAACCTCTGAAATTCAGGATCTAACCAAATGGAGGGATGTATTATGTCAATGATTTGGAAAACTCAACATTGTCAATGTCAATCATCCTCAAATGTCTATGTCTACTCTCAAATTTTTAAATCTAATCTCAATGATACCCTTAAGCTTTTCTTTTGGTTAAAATGACAAGCTGATTTCTAAATTCATACAAAATACAAGCAACCAAGAATGAACAGCACAGTTGATAAGAAAAGCAACGATATTAGAGGAGTTAATATAAAGTAACTCTTGTAAATTAAACTTATTCAGACTAACTACAAAGTTTGAAATTCAGGGAGATAGTGAAGCACAGGGAAGCCTGGTGTGCTGTAGTCCATGGGGTCACAAAGAGTCAGACATGACTTAGCGATTGAACAACAACAACTCCAAAGTTATGATAATTAAGAAAATGCAGTATTGGTGCAAGGATAGACAAATGATAACATGGAACAGAATAGAGAGTCTCAGATAAGACAGACATAATTGCCCTTCTGCTTATGACAAAGGCAGCACTGCAGTGGGGAAGAGTCTTTTCAGAAAAAGATTC
The DNA here is from genome assembly GCF_029378745.1 of Bos indicus. Classification (NCBI taxonomy): domain Eukaryota; kingdom Metazoa; phylum Chordata; class Mammalia; order Artiodactyla; family Bovidae; genus Bos; species Bos indicus. The sequence continues at coordinate 103,113,542 of NC_091764.1, read as the reverse complement.
TGAGTCAACTGGATGTCTATATGAAACCTGATCCTTATCTTACACAGATATCAATCCCAGAAGGAATGCACAATAATATGCAAGAGAAATATAGTAAAATTTCCATAAGATACTCTTAGAGAATGTTTTTAAGATCTTCGAGTAGGAAAAAAAATTTTTAAAGGATATAAGAAGCATTAAATGTACAGAAAAATGTTGGTAAGTTATATTTACATAAGATTAAGAAATGAGTTCATCAAAGGACACCATTTGATTAAGAAAATACAAATAAAAGACCAAGGGTTAAACATGGAAAATAAGTAACACATATTTTCATCCAAAGACATTGTCATGGTAAGTTATAATATCATATTTTTAATAGTCAAGAACTGGAAATAACTCAGATTTATACTGTCAGTAGAATGGATCAGTACATGGCCATGTGATCATTCAAAGCATACTCTACAGTAATAAAAAAAAATAAAGTGCTACAATATACAACATCATGTGTGAATCCCAAACATAATTTTGAGTCTATGAAATTAGATACAAAAGATGAAACATATGGCATCCTTTTATAGAAAGTTCAAACATTGATAAAACTCTCTACGTTAGTAGAAGTTCGGTAAGCACTTTTCCCTGTCGAGGAGAGGGGACGACAGTGACTGTGGTGCTGGGGACATTGTCTCTGTTGCTCTGGGTTGAGGTTCATACTGAGGTCTATACTTACTGCTCCTACATTGTTTTCTATGATTTTATGTAAGCAACAATGTTGCTTAAAAATATATTATTCCCCTTCACACTTCTTGCCCTGACCTGAAAAATGAATGAACAATTAGAAGATCCATATTTCACCACAAAATCTCTGACTTTGAAGCCCGTTTAACCTCACTCTCTACTCTTGGAGACATTTCACTCCAGGAGCATCCTGAGTACCAGTAGCCCTTCCCTCTCTCTTACCTGAGCAGATCACAGAGGCTGTGTTGCCATGGGAACAGTCAGGACCACCCAGAGCAGTCACAGGACAACTCCACAGGAAGGACTCAGCCCCTGAGCAGTGAAATCGGGCTGTTAGGATCTGATCACCTCCTTCCACCAAGCGTGGTCCTCCGGGGGTGGAGATGGCAACTCCACAGCCAAGCTGACGACAGACAACATTGGCATTGGCCAGACTCCAGTGGGAGGCACAGAGCGCTCTCCATCGTCCAGAAATCTTCACCTCCACCTGCCCCTCACACTGAGAGGAGCCGTTTGTCATGAGCCGGACTTCTGAGTATGCTGGTAGGAGAAGACAGAGTTTCAGCAAAATCACATGACTTTCTCACCTGAGCAGGGTGTTCACAGAGGTGAAAGGCCTGACCTGCATCTCACCTGAACAGACAACCTGAGCAGATCCACTGTGGTGACACAGTGCCCCCTGGACAGGGCACTCTGGGGCAGACCCAGAGCTCAGGCTCCTCCCCCTCACACCTGAACTCTTCAGCCCAGACCCGGGCACTGGACTCTCTGAAGAGCTCATGTCCCAGGACAGACACAGCCTTGCCACACCCCAGCTCTGCACAGATGACCTGGGCAGTGGGGAGTGTGAAGTTCCCATCAGACACTGGGATCCAGGCTTCTCCAGAATACACTTCTACTCGCCCTGAGCAGGGTGCATCCCCTCCAGCCAGACGCACAAATCCTAAGAGGAAACAACAACAAGACCAGTGAGTGTTCATGGTACTGGCTTGGCAACTGGAAACCGCACATCACAGGCAGTGGAGTGAAAGTTTTTCGTTTTAGGAGTGGAGCATGTAGAGAGTCTTTGACAGTTAGCGTCATAATTGAATTTTCATGAGCAGGTTTCTAAAGAGAAATCCAGGAGGATTACAAGGTCAGTTTGGAATGGTTGAATCCCAAGAACATACATTTTGAGACTGGTTAAAAAGGTGAATTCCTTGGTCTAGGAGCCTGGAAACTACAGAGCCCAATTCAGATCATTGGAATGGCTGAATACTGGAAACATATCTTTTAGCATTGGTTGGAGAAGTGAATTTCTCATTTTGCAGCCTAGGACATATATACAGATCCAAAGACACTGTATAATATTCAGGCACTTAAACTTGAACATAGAGATATGCAGACCAGAAGCCACCCAGAGGGACGTGGGCTATGAGATTAGAGACTTAGCATCCAGACAAGCTTAGAAGCTTTCATGGGACTTGTGGGCTTAACATTCTGACCAGTTTTCTCTCCCAGAAGCTAGTCCTCAAGTGACTTAGGTTAAAGAAAGTCCTGAGGCTGGATCGATGAGGGCATGCCAACCTGTAGATGGGTGACAGCTCCAGAGAAATATGGACACTATCACTAATTCAAGTTTATGGCATCACATCTTGTCTTTCTGATACTTTTTGATGCCAAAAAATTCCATGAATTCCTTCAGTGACCTCAGTGGGAAGGAAAATGAGTTAAGAAAACTCAGAGAGTCATAGAGAGAGAGTCCCAGCCATCTCTCTTGAAATCCTAGGATTTGTCAAAGAATCTGGGGGAGAGTGTGCTCTCAGTGGGAGTTTACCAGATAGCTGAGTTTCCACATTATCTCCTATTAAAGGTTTTTCTTCTCAAACAGGACTCATAGAAAATGCTAAGGGCTGATAATAATTGATTTTAATACTATCATTGTACTAACTCTAACCACAGAAAAACATGCATTCTTCTCAAGTACACATGGAATAGTCTCCAAGCTAGGTTACAAATAAGCCTTAACACATTCAAAAATATTAAAATAATTCCAAGTATCTTACATGACCATAATGGAATGGAGCTAAAATTCAATAATGATCACAAAACAGGAATTCATGAATCTGTAAAAATTAAACCACACACTCATATTTTAACATTGTTTTCCTATTTCTATAAAGAATGCTATTTAGATAGGAATTGCATTAAATCTATAGATCACTTTGAGAAGCACAGGCATTTTAACAATACTAATTCTTTCAGGCCAGAAACACAGAATGACTTTCCATTGATGATATTATCTTTAATTTCTTTCATGAATGTTTTACAATTCTAAAAGACGATGGCATGTTGCCAAAGAGAAGGAGGAAGAAGAAGGAGGAGGAGGAGGAAATGAGCAAACAAGCCATCATTTGGAGAGTTCCAAGTTGAAAAAGCCTCAATATGGATAAATATGCAAATATTTGTGGCAAACACTTGTTGAATAGGTTGTTAGCATACTACATCACCCTCTGCTCCTCCCATCTACCACCTAAACTGCTATCCCCTCTCATTTTTCCCACTTCAGACAAGCAAACACCATTTTAAAAGATACAGATGGATGGAAAAGAAAATCAGAAAGGGTAGCTACTGCTGAAGAAGTAGGATGTAGCTGGGGTATATGGCAGGCAAGGTGGGATCAAGGAAGTTTTGAAACTAAAGGAGGAAAACCAAAATAAAAGTTCATCATTTGGTCATCAAAGGAACACATTTTGAACTGGATGAAGATAACCCAATGAAAAAACTTTATTTAATTCATCAAGTATAATTCCCTGATTTCTGGGTGTGTTCTGATTATTTACTTCTGAAGTTCTTCCTGGTAAAGGACTGCTTAGTGATGCCCAACATCCAACCAAAAAATTATTAGAATTTCCAAAAGAGAGAAATGTAACCCATAACACATTTTCTTAAAAAAACAATCATTTAAAGCAGGTTCAGAAATTACAGAAATGATTGAATTGGCTGAAGAGCACCTTAAACCCCTAATATCAACATGCTTAATGAAGCATAAAAATAAACAGGGAGAAAAACTAGGAAAAATAAACAAATGAGACTTCTGAAACTGAAAAATATAGTATTGGAATGAACATTTGGATTAATTACACAAGAGACTAGACATTGCAGAATAAAAGAACTGGGAAGTAAAACACAGCAGTAGAGACTATCTAAATTGAACCAAAGAGAGTAAAAAGGCAGAAAAATATGAATGGAAACTCAATGACATGTAGGATAATATAAAAATATATAAAATACGTGTATTTGGAGATTCAGAATAAGGGATGTGCAGAAAAATATTAAGAAAAGATAAATGACATTTTCCCAAAGTTATTGAAAACTGTAAACCCACTTATCCAAAAAGCTAAACAAACCCCAAACAAGATAATGAAACCATTCTCAGAAAACTTGACAATGTAATTACTGATACTCATTGGTAAACAAACAAACAAAAATATGTTAAGAGCAGCCAGGGAAGTCTGACACATTATATACAGGGAACAAAAGGATATATATTACTTACTGACTTTTTGTTGGAGGCAATGAAAGCCAGATGACAATGTAAAAACATATGTAAAGTATTGGGGTTGGGCATTTGTTAACCTAGAATGGAATCACCCAAGAAAATACTTTTCAAGACTGAATGAAAATTAAAATGATTTCAGGTAAATGAGAGATGATAGAATTGGAGGCCACCAGACACACACTATACAAAACTGCCTCAGAAAGTTCTTCAAGCTAAAGGGAGATGACAGCAGATGAAAACATGGATCCTCTCAAAGCTATAGAGACTGTGCTAAATGTTGATCCTCTATTAGAAGATTTAAGGCAAAAATATTAGCAACAAACTATAAGATTCATAACAAATTTATAAATAGAATGTATGACAACGACAGCACCAATGACAGGAACAGGAAAGTGGAAGAAAAGTATAGTGACTGACATTGCATGTTGTGACATAATATCATTTCAAGGTAAAATGTAATTGAAGATTAATAATTCAACATTGGGCTTTCCCGGTGGTTCAGTGGTGAAGACTCCTCCTGACAATGCAGGAGACGTGGGTTCAATCCGTGGTCTAGGAAAATCCCACATACCACGGAGCCACTAAGCCTGTGCACCACAACTAGTGAGCCTGTACTCTAGAGCCCAGGGGCCACGACTACTGAAGCTTGTGCACCATAGAGCCTGTGCACTACAGCAAGAGAGGCCACTGCAATGAGAAACTCATGCCTGCAACTAGAGAGCAGCCTCTGATCTCCACAACTAGAGAAAAGCCCATGCAGCAAGGAAGACCCAGCCAGCAAAAAATAAAAATTACTTAAAAATTTTTTAATTAAACATTATAATCACTTAAAAATCTAATACAATTAATAAATCAATACAGTATTTAAATTAAAATGATAAAATATACTCGAAGATTAAAATAAGAACAAAGATATAACATATAGCAGCTGCTGCTGCTACTGCCGCTAAGTCACCTCAGTTGTGTCCGACTCTGTGTGACTCCATAGATGGCAGCCCACCAGGCTCCCTGGTCCCTGGAATTCTCAAGGCAAGAACACTGGAGTGGGTTGCCATTTCCTTCTCCAATGTACAAAAGTGAAAAGTGAAAGTGAATTTGCTCAGCCGTGTCCGACTCTTAGGGACCCCATGGACTGCAGCCTAACAGGCTCCTCCGTCCATGGGACTTTCCAGGCAAGAGTACTGGAGTGGGTTGCCATTGCCTTCTCCAACAAATAGCAGGCAAGTACACTTAAACCCAATTATATCAATAATAATATTAACTGTAAATAATTTAAGTACTCCAAATAAAAAACAAGATAATCAGACCAGATAAAATAAGACAAAACAATATACTGTCTACAAACTTCTATGTGTTTAAATATAAACATAGAAACATATTAAAGAGGTAAAAATTACATACCATGCAAACACAATTCAGAGAAAACTCTATATAATATCTAAATTAATATCATACAAAGTCAGACTATAAGACAAAGAATTCATTCAGAGAAAAGAAACATTTTATTATAATAAAATACAAAAGAAATTATATAGTATTGAAACTGGTGGGTTAAAAATAAAGTGATGCTTAGAAGACAATTTAGAACCTTGATGCTTCCTTGATGATTACATTAGAATAAAAATAGAAACAGAAGAAAATGATCCAAGACTCCACCTTAAGAATCTACAAAAGCAACCACAATCATGACAGAAAAGGAGGAATGAAAACTGAGCATAGAAATCAATTAAGAAGAAAGCAAATACACAATCAAGAAAATCAATACAGTCCATTAGTGATTCTTTTAAAAAGAACATTAACATCGATAATCTTCTAGCAAACCAATTAAGAAAAAAGAGGAACACATTAACAGCACCAGTAACAAAAGGAGGAATATCATTGTAGACCTTCCCAACATGTAAAGATATGAGATATGAACCAGTGTTACTAATTTGAAGATTTTTTGTAAAATGGGCCAAGTCCTTAAAAACACATTGCTTGTGAAACACAACTCACCAAAATCTGATACAGAAAAAAAGAGAAAAATATGAGTAAACTTATTTGTTAAATAAACAGAATCCATATTATAAAAATTTTCCACTAAGAAAACTGCCAGCTACAAATGCTAGCACTTCCACGGAGCTCGGAAATGACTCCCACAACAGGATAAAGGAAGAGACGGAGGGAAGGAATGAGGGCAGGAAGGAAGTGTAACACAGAGGCTGTGGTGAATGTAGGAGTTGACCTGCATCTTTCCAACCCTCCCCTCCTGCAATCCTTGCATCTTCATCCCCTCACCATTTTGCACTTCAGTACTGTAGTCCCTGGTGGCTCAGAAGATAATCAAGACTCTGCCTGCAATGCAGGGAGACCCAGGTTTGATCCCTGGGTGAGGAAGATCCCCTGGAGAAAGAAATGGCAACTCACTCCAGTATTCGTGCCTGGAGAATCCTATGGTCCATGGGGTCACAAAGAGTAGGACAGGACTGAAGGAACTTGGAGCACTTGCACCACAGTCCTTCACAATTTGTGTGTTCCCTCCCAGATCTTCCACCTGAACTCCATGAAATCTCCTCATTATTTCAAACAAGCTTCTCTACATTCTCCTCTGGTCATTGTTTCCACACTAGATTTATCCTAAACACAGTACTTCACTTCCGGCAATCCACTACTGAGGCTGAAATTTCTCTTCCATACCTGACTCCTAAGGTTGAGCAGAAGAAACTCCAGGAGTTTTGGTTAAAATAATGAAAATACATGCTATTCTAATCTTATTTCTGCTACATCACCACCACTTTGACTTATCTTCACATCATTAAAATATGTCTGAAAATACAGAAAAAAAACAGACCAGGAAGAGGAAACTAGTGACAAAAAGAGAAATAGAAGGAACCTGGAACTGTTCATAAAAGTGTGAGAGTCTAAGTTAGAGCAATGGTAGTCAGGGTGTACAAACCACAATCAGGATTTAAATATTAGGTCAGTTCAGTTCAGTTCAGTCACTCAGTCATGTCCGACTCTTTGCAACCCCATGAATCGCAGCATGCCAGGCCTTCCTGTCCATCACCAACTCTCAGAGTTCCCTCAAACTCATATCCATCGAGTCAGTGATGCCATCCAGCCATTTCATCCTCTGTCATCCCCTTCTCCCCCTGCCCCCAATCCCTCCCAGCATCAGAGTTTTTTCCAACGAGTCAACTCTTCACATGAGGTGGCCAAAGTATTGGAGTTTCAGCTTTAGCATCAGTCTTTCCAATAAACACCCAGGACTGATCTCCTTTAGAATGGACTGGTTGGATCTCCTTGCAGTCCAAGGGACTCTCAAGAGTTTTCTCCAACACCACAGTTAAAAAGCTTCAATTATTCGGCCCTCTGCTTTCTTCACAGTCCAACTCTCGCATCCATACATGACCACTGGAAAACCATAGCCTTGACTAGACAGACTTTTGTTAAATATCAGAGCACTTCCAATTCTATACTTCTAAGTATATCTTAACTGGAATTAATAACAAGACATCAGTATTCTTAGGATAACATTGAGAGTTCTAATTTCACATAAAGTTTCAACATCACACACTCCATTTTCACTCAGATGCTGTTTTATCAAAATATGGTAGAGACACCTGTAGTATTTCCACAAATTTATCTTCAGTTGGAACCATGATTATGACATTGTGACAATGAGGAAGGTTACCTGAGATGCCAGAAAACAGATTTGTTTAAAACAAAAGTTTCTAACTAAAATTCAAATTCACCTTGAAAATAATTATTTTTATAAAAATGATAAAGAGAATGGAAGAAAACATTTTGAAGAGATGAATAGATTTATGACATAAGTGCTGTAGTGGTCTCACAAATGCATACTTATCAAGCAGTTTTGTATGTCAGGCATACCTCAATAAAGTACTTTTTAAAAAGGAAAAGAATTGTTTCCTTAAGGGCATCAACTAGAATCATCAAAGATCTGCTGAAGGTGAGATTAGAAATGATTACTTTTCCAATGATCTTCCTGTACATAAACACACAAGAGCTGATTGGCTGTGGCTGATAAGGACCTACTGCAGATGTCTTCAGGGCTCCCCTGTCCCACCATCCCATTAGATGGGGTGGTACTATCCTAAGACCAGCCTTCTACCTTAGGGAATTCACTGTGATAACTGACAATATCTTCCTCCAGTCCAGTTGTTCTGATGTGATTAATAACCTGGACATCCAATCTGCAATTGTGATAACAACTAGAAGGATCTCTGCCAAACACTGTGAGCACCCATTCACACCCTAGTTTCACTGCTGTCTTTCCTGCATCCACCTTGGCATAGGTCAAACACACTTAGGTAGAACTGAGTACTTCTTAGGAGTCACATCAGGTCCTCTTAGCTTCAATTCAGTTCAGTTCAGTTCCTCAGTCATGTCTGACTCTTTGCAACACCATGGACTGCACCATGCCAGGTCTCCCTGCCCATCACCAACTCCCGGGGTTTACTCTAATTCATGTCCATTCAGTCGGTGATGCCATTCAACCACCTCATCCTCTGTCATCCCTTTCTCCTCCCACCTTCAATCTTTCCCAGCATCAGGGTCTTTTCCAATGAGTTGGTTCTTCACATGAGGTGGCCAAAGTCCTGGAGTTTCAGCTTCAGCATCAGTCCTTCCAATGAACACCCAGGACTGATTTCCTTTAGGAGGGACTGGTTGGATCTCCTTGCAGTCCAAGGGACTCTCAAGAGTCTTCTCCAGCACCACAGTTCAAAAGCATCAATTCTTTGGCCCTCAGCTTTCTTTATAGTCCAACTCTCACATTCATACAGGACTACTGGAAAAACCATAGCTTTGACTAGACCCATCTTTTTTGGCAAAGAAATGTCTCTGCTTTTTAATATGCTGTCTAGGTTGGTCATAGCTTTTCTTCCAAGGAGCAAGTGTCTTTTAATTTCATGGCTGCAGTCACCACCTGCAGTAATTTTGGAGCCAAAAAAAAAAAAAAGTCTGTCACTATTTCCACTGTTTCCCCATCTATTTGCAAGGAAATGATGGGACCAGATGCTATGATCTTAGTTTCTGAATGTTGAGTTTTAAGCCAAATTTTTCACTCTCCTCTTTCACTTTCATCAAGAGGCTCTTTAGTTCTTTGCTTTCGGCCCTAAGTGTGATGGAATCTGCATCTAAGGTTACTGATATTTCTCCTGACAATCTTGATTCCAACTTGTGCTTCATCCAGTCCAACATTTCTCATGATGTACTCTGCATGTAAGTTAAATAAGCAGGGTGACAATATACAGCCTTGACGTACTCCTTCCCCGATTTGGAACCAGTCTTTTGTTCCATGTCCAGTTCTAACTGTTGCTTCTTAACCTACATACAGATTTCTCAGGATGCAGGTCAGATGGTCTTGTATTCCCATTTCTTGAAGAATGTTCCAGTTTGTTGTGATCCACACAGTTTAAGGCTTTGGCATAGTCAATAAAGTACAAGTAAATGTTTTTCTGGAACTCTCTTGCATTTTCAGTGATCAAACAGATGTTGGCAATTTGACCTCTGGTTCCTCTGTCTTTACTAAATCCAGCTTGAATATCTGGAAGTTCATAGTTCATGGACCACAGCCTTGTCTAACTCAATGAAACTATGAGCCATGCCATGTAGGGCCACCCAAGAGAGACGGGTCTTAGTGGAGAGTTCTGACAAGACGTGGTCCACTGGAGAAGGAAAGGCAGACCACTTCAGTATTCTTGCCTTGAGAACCCTATGAACTCTCAGCTTCACTGCCTCCTATACATGATGCACTTCAGCTACTGTGTTGTAAACTTCAAGACTTCATTTTCCTGCTCCCTCAACATCCCTGCAAATGTGGTGTGAGCTCCCCACTCGATTCATCAGGTACACCATTGTGATGAGATTTTCCCTGCTACAAGTGCCACTTCTGGCCTCCTCTGACTGTGACCTAGGGACATTTAAATGCACCACTGAATTTCTCTCACAGCTTTTCCTTGTGTAACTGCACCATGACTTCGGGTATGGTCACTTGTCCATGGGTCTTCACATGCCCTTGTGGGGTCACCATTGCTTAGCTGAGCCTGTTCTATTGGCACATCACCCACATATCAACCTGATGGAGTGTGGTGACTCTGACTTTTAGGACCAATGAGGATAATAAACCTTGTTGCCTACAACTCTCCTATGACACCACCCTCCCATCAATGTAGCCACACCCTACTGACCATTATGTCAAAGAATACAGAACAATTACCATGCTAAGACTGTGTCACAGAGGTCGAATCCAGAAGCTAATCTGTATGAAACTTTTGACCTCACCTCTGCCTCCTGTGACACATCACAAAGACCCTTAACCCAAGTATGTTCTAAAGGCTGTATCCGTAATCTCAAATCATTCTGGTAATAAGACAGAGGCTTTTCCTGCTAGAGATCCCCACACAAACCAGACAGGACTTACCTGAGCAGACTACTCCAGCATCCCAGTCGTGGGAATAGCTATCATTACGATAGTCTATAATATTAGAATGCCTACAGTCACTGACAGTTGACTCTGTCCCATCACATGAAGTATACAAAAGCCAAATGGGGCCAAGTCCTGGCCCAAAATAAGCCCCTCCAGGAAAACCAATGGCAGCTCCACACCCCAGCTGTCTGCACACTACAGATGCATCCTTCAAGCTCCATTTCACATCATTCACTGTGCCCCATTCTCCTTGGTGCTTCACTTCCACTCTCCCCTCACAGTGGTGGGCTCCATCCTTCAGCCTCAGCTCCAGAGCTGCAAAAGAGACACACGACAGGAAAGATTTTAGGAGACTTAGAGTGGTATAATATTTAAAACATTAGCCCTTTGAAAAGCAAAACAGTGCATGGGATATAGTATGTCCTGACTTCTGTGGTATAAACATTCCCAGCGTGGCCAACTCTAAGCCCCCAATGTGCCATCACTGAACACCGAGCAGGAAGGGAGGCACCAAGTATTTCTCAGGAGCCTGTAGAACCAGCTCCAGGGACACCATCGAGGACAGGCCTCCAGAGACTCTGGATGCTGCCCTCCCTGTAGATGCTCCCAAGGCTACTAGGGCCCAGCTTCTCCATCTCAGTTGCAGCTCATGGCCTGGGATCCAGGGAGGAATCCTCCTTCTCCTTTCCTGTCCATAGGAAGCATCTCATCCAGCTCAGGAACAGAGAGCTGGGGTAATGGGCTCTAAAATGTCCTGCTTATTCCTGCCATCTTGTGTTCATGTCTTTGTGTAATTCCACACTCCAATGTACCTAGTAACATGCATCTAACAAATGGAATTTGAGGAAAGTGATCAGATGTCACTTTAGTGATTAAGTCATAAGATGACTCTGGTTTCTGCATATAGAAAAGAGTTCATTAGTAGGAACATCATAGATGGAGACATTACCAGTGTTCAGTTCAGTTCCGTTCAGTCGCTCAGTCATGTCTGATTCTTTGAGACCCCATGGACTACAGTATGCCAGGCCTCCCTGTCCATCACCAACTCATGGAGTTTACTCAGACTCATATCCATTCAGTCAGTGATGCCATGCAAGCATCTCATGCTCTGTCATCCCCTTCTCCTCCCACCTTCAATCTTTCCCAGCATCAGAAGACTCTATTAAAAAAAAAAAAAAAAGAACTAACCAGATATTTTGTGATTCTTTGATAGCTCAGTTGGTAAAGAATCCACCTGCAATGCAGGAGACCCCGGTTCAAATCCTGCATCAGGAATATCTGCTGGAGAAGGAATAGGCTACCCACTCCAGTCTTCTCTTGTGGCTCACCTGGTAAAGAATCAGTCTGCAATGCTGGAGACCTGGGTTTGATCCTTGGGTTGGGAAGACCCCCTGGAGAAGGGAAAGACTACCCACTCCAGTAAGGCCTGGAGAATTCCATGGACTGTGTACAAAGAGTCAAACATGACTGAGTGACTTTCAATTTTTCAATTCTTCAACCAGATATTTTGAAGCTGAATAATAAATGAATGGGCTTCCCAGGTGGCACTAGTGGTAAAGAACCTGTCTGCAAGTGCAGGAAATGTAAGAGACTCGGGTTTGATGACTGGGTCCGGAAGATCCCCTGGAGGAGTGCATGGCAACCCACTTCAGTATTCTTGCCTGGAGAATCCTATGGACAGAGCATCCTGGTGGGCTACAGTCCATAGGGTCACAAAGAGTCAGACACGACTGAGGCGACTTAACAGGCACAATACAATGAGGAAACTGAAGAATTCAGCACAGAGATTCAACAACAGACTTGACCAAGGGAAAGAAAAAGAAAAAAGAATCAATGTGTTAGAAGAAAGACTAGTTGAAAGCATCCAAATAGAGGAGCCAAAAGAGAATGAAAGGAATATAGAAAGCCTATATATAAAGACCCTATAAAGAGAAACAGTGTATGGACCGGAGTCATAGCAGAAGAAGTGAAGGAGAAAAGAATTAAGGTCTGAGGACTTCCCTAGAGGTGTAGTGGTTAAGAATCCACCTGCCAATGTAGGGGACATGGGTTCAATCCCTGGTCCAGGAAGATTCCACATGCCGCAGAGCAACTAAGCCAGTGTGCCACAGCTGCTGAAACGTGTGCACCTAGAGCCTGTGGTCTCCAGCAAGAGAAGCCACTGCAGTGAGAATTCTGTGCACTGCAGCAAAGAGTAGCCCCTGCTTACCACAGCTAGAGAAAGCCCGCATGCAACAAGGAGACCTAGCACAGCCAAAAATAAATAATTATAACCAGGTTCGATGCAAGATACTGGATGCTTGGGGCTAGTGCACTGGGATGACCCAGAGGGATGGTATGGGGAGGGACGAGGGAGGAGGTTTCAGGATGGGGAACACATGTATACCTGTGGCAGATTCATTTTGATATTTGGCAAAACTAATACAATTATGTAAAGTTTAAAAGTAAAATAAAATTTAAAAAAATAAAATAAAAAATAAAGAGCCAAATATAGTGACTAACACATTATAGATACTCAATAAAAGTCTATATACTTAAAAAAAAAAAAAAAAAGAAAGAAAGACAGGCTGCAAATTTCCAAACATGGGGAAAGATCTGGACATCTAAGTTCAAGAAGTTAATAAGTCACCCCAAAATTTCAATCCAAAACAACCTTATCCAAGACTCACAGAGTAAACTGTTCAAATGCAAAGAGAAAGAGAGAATTCTGAAAGTCTAAAGAGAAGAAAAAAATCTGTCACCCAAGAGAACTCCCATAAGGATATCAGCGGATTTGTCCAAAGAAACCTTGCAGACCATGAAGAAGGATTGATAACATACTCCACTCTCACTCAGTGGAAAGCAGCTCCCAGGGAGGGAGGGACAAGAGAGGGCATGAGAGAAAGTGCTCCCTACAGAGTCACAGCAGATCCTGGGAGGGGAAAGGACCATCCCAGGCCCCCAGCACATCAGGAAATGAGTCACGGGGACCGGGGCAGGGACTTGGGAACTTATACATGTGGGGCTGCACATCAACTGATCTTTACAAACAGAGGGACAAGTCGTTCATTGGAAGGACTGATGTGGAAGCTGAAACTCCAATATTTTAGCCACCTGATGTGAAGAGCTGACACATCTGTAAAGACCCTGAAGCTGGGAAAGAGAGAAGGTGGGAGGAGAAGGGGACGACAGAGGATGAGATGGTTGGATGGCATCACCGACTCAATGGACATGAGTTTGGGTAGACTCCGGGAGTTGGTGATGGACAGGAAGGCCTGGAGTGCTGCGGTCCATGGGATCGCAGAGTCAGACATCAGTGAGCGACTGAACTGAACTGAACTGAACAGACAAGAGGTCCCCTCTCCTGGATGCAGTCTTCTCTGCTCCCTAATGGACACCTGGTGGGAACAGGTGAGGCCAGCAGGCAGAGCCTCTCACAGAGCCCAGTGCTAGGCAGACATGGCAACAAGCAGAGGGGAGCCGGAGAGATGGGGGAGAGGAGCCAGAGAGAGGCAGGCAGGTGTATGATTATCTCTGATCCAGTTACATGCAGCGGCCATGACACCCAGCCCTGTGGACACCCCATGTGCTTCACAGACCAACGGACTCACTCCCTGCTCAGCAGCTCTGTTCCTCTCACACAGACAGGCTCCACCTCCCCTCACACACACACACACACACACACACACAGCCTCACACACTACTCACACACTCCTCACTCACCCTCACTCACCCACACTCACCCACACATACTCCTCACACACCTTAATACATCACTTGCACACTCCTCACACACTCCACAAACACATACACTCTTCACACCCACATACACCCTCACACATACACACACTCACACACACACTCTTCATACCCTCACACACACACACCCTCACGCACTCCTCACCTGCACACATACACACACATACACACACACAATCACAGAGCCTACAGGAGCGAAGACACAGGAAACACAGCGACTCAGGGGCGGTGCTCACACACCAGGCATGTGGAGCGTGTGGGAACAGCCCAGAGTCCCAGCTGAGCTCAGTCACTGGACCTTCCACACACTGAGAGCCACTGGGACTCCTAGAAGCTCCCTGAAAACAAGAGAGACCATGGAGGACACTTAGGCTGACCCAGCTCGATCCAGACAAAACCTCACGGCTCTGTAAAATCTGCCGTTATGACCAATGGACACCTCCCCCCACCCCACCATAGGAGAGGAACCAGTATTCACATCAGCATGGTTCTTTTTTGGTCAGAAACACTGAGGCCAGGTTCCACAACTCCAGACACCTTTCCCTTCATCAAGGTGTCCTCTCCCCTGCTGTGAACCAGGACAGAGGGGCAGCTCTTACCTTGACCACCCACCATGGTGCCAAGGAGGAGGACACAGAGTCCCCGCAGGGAGAGGTGTCTGCCCAGAGCCATCCTGACCCCACGTCCTCAGGGTCACAGTCCCAGCTGCAGGATCAGCCTGTGAGGAGGCGTCAGGGTGCCAACTGGGGTCTATATAGACCTCCCATTATACCCTCCCTCCTGAGAGCCAATAGCGACACCTTTTACCATTTCAGGCACTATCAGAGGCTGCATCTGCCCCTTTCTGAAGCTCAGACACCAATGAGCTTCTGAATCTTCAACATCTCCTTATATGAGCAACACGGTCCTTTGACTTCCTGCTTCCGTAGTCCTGAGAGCTGGGTCCCACCACTGGGACTGGGGTAGAAACAGTTCATCAAAAATCATGAGTGCCTTTCTCTCCCCTGATCACCCTGGTCAATATCTGCAGACTTGAGATCTCACAGGGTCTGGGTGTGGGATCTGTTGACCGGTGGAGAATAACTTTTGTAGAATCGAGCATTGATCTTCCCCAGCACTGAGCTCAGGGTGGAAGCAGAGAACTACAAGAAGTCTTGAAACACAAGAGTATTTATCAGGTCAGCAGAAAATGAGGACCAGGAGTACTGGAATTCACAGGTGACTGTGAAGCCATGAAGTGAGACCCATCAAGTTGGGCAGATGAGATTGCAGGGTTTTTCCCCTTCTCAGAATGATCTGGACACTTGGTCCTGGAGCATGTGCCTGCATGCTCAGTCCTGTCTGACTCTTTGAAACCCCTGCACTGTAGCTTGCCAGCCTCCTCTGTCCAATGGATTTCCCAGGCTTGAATACTGGAGGGGGTTACCATTTCCTTCTAAAGGGATCTTTCTGACTCAAGGATCAAATCTGCTTCTCCTGCATTGGCAGGCGGGTTCCCTATAGGGACATTCAGACGTGTTAAATCCCTTTCCCTTTAATGCATTTCATTTTATGTGAAGTATCTCTTTCAGCTAGTCACTAAATAATGCTGACAGAGAGGAAGAGATTGCTATTAAAGGAAACAAAAAGAAAGTAGGAGTCATCATTCAACTCTAGCCCACCAAAATAGGAGCAGGGATCTCTAGAAGAAAACATGGGGCTTCACTGATGGCTCAGCAGTAAAGAATCCGCCTACAAAGCAAGAGACATGGATTCAATCCCTGGGTCGGGAAGATCCCCTGGAGAAGGAAATGGCAACCCACTCCAGTATTCTTGCCAGGACAATTCCACGGACAGAATGGCCTGGGCAGCTACAGTCCATCGTGTCGAAATGAGTTGGGCACGACTAAGTGACTAAACAACAAAAACAAGAAGAAAATTATACTTTAGAAAGACTAAAGTTTTCTAAACTTCACATGTACCCCCTTTATATGCTGAGAGTATGGTTTGATAAGATTCAGAATACTTTTGTATTATAAAACCATAACTAAAGAAGACACAGAATATAATTTAAGGGGAACACCTCCAGAGAGATGGGGAAATAGAAAGTCTCCTACATGATAGCTGCAGGCAGGGGGCAAAGAAGGGGTGAGTGAAGCAGAGAAGAGAAAGGGGTTCATGCTGCCTGAAACCACCAATGAACCCACCTCCTCTGTTCTGCATTTAAGAGGAAAGGTGGCAGCAAGAATGGAATCCCAGGCGGGTTGAGGGGACAGATCCAAGCAGAAGGGATGATGTCCAGTGTAGCCATTGCTGCTTTGTTCTGTTTCCACTCATCAGAGAAGTCCCAGATGCTCCCCCAGAAGGTACCCCAGGGATGAATAGAGAGACTGAGAAGGGCCGTAAGTAATGCAAGATAGAGCTTCCCCATCGAAATTCAAGGTCACTAATGTGCTGCCCCCTTTCCTCATGCTGCCTCAGGCTCAAGATTCCCATGATGAAGCCCTATGGTCCACACAACCCCACCCTGAGGCCCCCTCACCCTGACTCCATCTTTTCAGCACAGACGTGGAAGGAAGCATCTGTGACACACAGACCCCAGGGTCCCCACCGGAGCTCAGAGACAGCTTCAAGAGCCACTCATGGCCCACCTTAAGGTCTCAGTAGGGCCAACACTGAGGGCAGCTGCAGATTAGTCCACAGCCCTGCCACATCCCCCACAAGAGGGACCCCTCATCCCAGTCAGCAGACACAGCTTCTCTGTCCCGCCATGCCTGTTCTTCATACTTGAGATGGGAAAAAAGACAGTTGAACACATGCTTTTCTTCCTCTAAATATGCTAATATTTACCCATTATTGATTTAAGTATCACTTCCTTGTCATCTGGTCCTCTCACACTCAAGCCCCATGACTGTACCTGACCCCATCTCCTTCTATATCTGGACCTTTAACATGTTAATGATAAAAACTTACTATAAATATCAAAACCAAAATTTACACTCAGTTGCTGAAGTAAGACCAGGATCTGCTCAGTCACTTAGAATTGATGCTCTACTCCCTCTGGGCCCAGAGTCATCATTCCTTACCCAGTTGTGGAGTCCACACCATCACCAGAAACCACCAGCCAGACAGGGAGAACATAGGACGTGCTTCCTGAGATCCAGTCATCCCTCCCACAGGATGACACAGAGATGCATTTAGTGAACCAGGTACACATGGTCTCAACTTGGGATGGAGATCTCACAGGTAAGATGCTGTTGGCAGCTCCAGACCCTTTATAGAAAGGGATGGGCTATAAGGAGCAGCAAACTCAGGGCTGGCAGCCTGTCCCCACAGCACCCTGTACCCCAGAGCTGGGGGTGCAGGGTCAACATGGACCAACTCACCCTCGGATGAAGCTACATCTTTCTGACACATAAAGAAATCTCAGTATCCAATCTCATCAAAGATTTGAAGGAGGAAAGTTTTAGGGAGGACACTAACCCAGCTGTGTCCACAATGAACATGAGAGAGTGCAGTACAGGGTCAGGAAAACAGGCTCGGGAGCCAGACTGCCTGGTCTTGACTCACAGTTTAGCCACATGCCAAGTGCAGGCCTTGAACAGGGTTCTTACACTCTCTGATTAGTAAAAGGAGGGTGATGATCCCACCAAGACGACTGATTTTGGTGAGGATTAGGTGAGTTGGCATTAGCATGTGATATTACAACACTAGTTAACAGTAGTACATGTGCTGATGCTGATGTGCTCAGTCGTGGCCAACGCCTTGCGAACCCATGCCAGGTTCCTCTGTCCATGGAACTCTCCAGGCAACAGCAGTAGTGCATAGTAGTAGTAGTATGTACTACTGTTAACTTGCTTTCCTGATGGCTCAGATGATAAAGAATCTGCCTGCAATGCAGGAGATCTGAGTTCGATCCCTGGGTCAGGAAGATTCTCTGGAGAAGGAAATGACAACCCACTTTGGTATTCTTTCCTGGGAAATCCCATGGACAGAGGAGCCTGGAGGGGCTACAGTCCATAGAGTCGCAATGAGTTGGTCACAGCTGAGTGGCTAACACACATACTTACACATGTAGTAGTAGTAGAGAAGCAGTGTTAGGGCATCTCCCACCATCTCATCCCAGGAATCCCAGGACTCTAGAACAGGAATTCAATTCTGTGACCTGGAGCCTTGACTGAGGCTGTCAGAACTCTCCCAGGAACCACATGCTGTGATGGTCATTGGTGCCAATCAGAGTTGTGAGTCTTCCACACATCACTCCTTCTCTCTGTGCCCCATGTAACTGCTCAAGAACCTCGACCTTACCATTGGTGAGCTTTTGTGAATTAAGTTGTTTACTTAATCATTTTACCTTATAAACTCGAATATACTTTTTGTAAAACATTTTGTGTCTAATTCACCTCCATATCCCCAGTGTTTGGCTAACTAAAAATCGTAATGATGTCTCTTGTATACCTGAATGAATGAATGTCAGCCTGGTATTTTACACAAATCATTTCAATCAAAAAGAAATCTTTTGAGAAATAATTTAATTTGTTGTGAGGATGTAACAGCACAATGCAAGCTGCATCATTTGTTTTAATGATATTTCAATACTGTTAAATGGTATGAGCTATATATGGTTCACTTCAACACCTTTCTGCAATGAATGCAGTAAATTTCAATAACTAGAAACAACCTAGCCCCAGTACAAGAGCAGTGCTGAGACAGCCAGTTCTAAACATGTATAAACGCTGCAAATTTCTTTGTATATCTGAAGATAAAGAAGACAAACCACAGAACACTGACAGGTGAAGACCATGAAGCCTCCTGTTCTGGTCTTAATCAGATACGGCCAAGTGGTCAGGATGTTTAAGTATTTATCATTTGGCATATTTTCAATTCAAACCACACACAACTGTAACAGGAAGAAATTTTGTTACAAAAAAATTTAAACATCTTCTATGTTGAATTAGAAATACAGAAGTAAAGAGCAGAAAGAATCTTGTTCTTTTACTTAGGCTAACTGTTTGTCCTTATGGATTGTGAAGCAATACAACATGTAGCATTATTATCCCCAAATCACCATGAGAAAATGGTGGTTAGAGGTTCAGTAATCTCTTTGCTAGGAAAGTTAATAATTAAACCTGCTTGCTTGAGGAAAATTTCCTCAGGACCAATCAGACAGACTAAAATACAAAATATTTTTAAATTAAAAAAGAAGTATACAACTCTAAAGGAAAAATTTAACTGAGTTGTTAAACCAAAGCATTGGAGACCCCTTCACCATCTGTGTTCCTTGCATGGATGGGACCAAGGTTAGTAAAGACTCCTTTACCAAAGACCACTTCATCACAAGAGCATGAAGGAAAGAGCAAGGTCATGAGCAGGCTGAGGTCCAGCCCATCATCTCTGTTCAGCCCGTTACAGTCTATAACCAGAAACGTCGAACAGAGCGTGGCACTGAATTGGCCTCATTCACTCCTCCATAGTGCAACACCAGATACCCAGAGACAAGAGCAGATCAAAGCTAAGAAATCAAAGACAAGCAGATTCTAAGTGGAGAGCATGCAGACAAAGGGTATTCCTTGCTGCTGTCAGAAAGAAGCCCTCCCACCCCAGGCACCACCTGTGGGAGGAGAGACAAGAAGATGCCTCCTGAAAGAGAGGAAAACCAGTCTCAGCAGGGAGCTTGAACTAGAAATGACAAGACAGTTATTACCATGAACCCGAGCTAAGTTGAGGGATAAATTTTAAATGGGAGAGTCTGTGTGAACTTCATGGAAATTTCAGTCCACACAAACATCCCTTGCTAGTGCACAAGATGAAATCGGTGATAAATATAGAGAATACTACATTTATGTATATTTCAGTTCTAGAGGACACACTTTTAAGCCCATTACAGAAAGAAAATTCATAAATCTTCTCTTGTTTTTAAAAGCACAGAGTTGTCACCTCTGTGAACTCTTTTTATTTCCTCCAGCTCAAAATTACTGCTGTGTTTATTTAATCTGTAAAACCTTGCTCACTGTCTCTAAAGTGGGGGCTTCTTGAGAGGAAGTATTGTGTCTTACTCTTCAATATCTCTTTAAAGTCAAGTAAAGACACATAGAGAGAGCTTAACAAATAGTGGGTAAAGAAAGAAATGAATGTATAAACAAATGCTGAAAATCACCCTGCAGTTAGTGATACTGAGTGGGGAGGGTGGTGGGGACATGGGAGACACGAATCTGACTACTCCCACTCAGCACAGACAGAAGTGGAGTAAGGAGCCAGAGACACATCAGACAAAGGAACCAGATACAGAAGGCCTTCTTCAAATCCCATTCTGTGGACGGTCTAATGACATTTAATTTCTGCACAAAATTGTACCTCAGAAACTTCACCAAGGCAAGAAAACAACTGACAGCATTGCTACCAAGGATGTGGCATCAATAGTAATATTCATCAAATAGCTGTTTTTCTATCTCCCAGTGACTCATTCTGGCCAATGAAATGTGGGTGTTGTCACCTGTGTCACTTCTGAGTAGAGGCATGAAAACCCCATGCGACTCTCCGGTTTCTCTCTTTCCTGCCCCAGAAGCTGCGTGTTCCACATGGTACATGTGTAAGCTAGTGGAGCCTCACTGACCACAGCACGTTGGCAGGTTGGTAATGAATGTGTGTATGCATGTGTGTGTTCCTTCTGAGATTTGGGAGTCAGTTGTTCCAGCATCAGAACAGAGCCTATTCTGAAGACTTGAAAGGAAGACAAAATCTGTCACATAAAGCAGGTACTTTTCTGGATCTCCTCTTCCTTCTGTGTCTTCATCCCAAGCTGCTCCCTCAGGTCTCAACTTGATTCCTCTTTGGGGCTTGGTTGATTCCTAGTCACCATCACTGATTGACCAACAACTAGACCTAAACTTCTGCTTAAGAGCATCCACACCTGGTGCAGCTCCTCCTCCCTTTACATCAGTCTGTGCTGACAGTGGTGCTTCCATTTCCCCATTTTTGTCTCTGAGCATCTTGACCTTCATCCTTAAACAGCTCTCCTTTGCTCTGAGTTAGTCAGTTCATCATCTTTCATCTTATTTTTACATTCCACCAATCCTGTACTAATGAAAAAGCAGCATGTACTTTCCAAACCTCTTCTGTTTCTTCTTGATTTCCAGAACAAATCTGATTCCTGGATTTAGTTCTTCATGTAGTTAATTAAATTCTTCACCTTTGGGTAAGAAATAATTTTGCTGAATTATTTTTTCCCTCAACTGAAGAAAATGGCACATTCAAAACCTATCTCCTTGTGACCATGTAACCGAAAGGTATGTGTGAGGGGTCCGGCTGCTAACCGCTAAAAAGCCAGCATACAGGCCAGGTTGGTGGAAAGGAAAGTTTGTTTTATTCCAGATGCCAGCAACTGGCGGGGATGGTGGTGGACATGTGTACAAGGGCTGACTCCGCCCACCCCATGACAAGAGGGTGAGAGCTTCTATAGACAGAGCCGGGGTGGGGGGAGGTTATATGCAGAAACAGCACACTCATCTCTAACAATCATCTTCAAATTGGTCATCAGTGGTCTGATTAGCATCATCTTGGTGGTTTTCAGTTCAGTTCAGTCGCTCAGTCGAGTCCGACTCTTTGCAACCCCATGGGCTGCAGCACACCAGGCTTCCCTGTCCATCACTAACTCCTGGAACTTGCTCAAACTCATGTCCATTGAGTCAGTGATGCCATCCAAAACATCCACTGGTTGTTTTAGGTACAGTTGATCTTTAGTGCCTGGGTGTACTTGTTCCCATGTCTTTGTGGTCAGTTCTCAGAATTCTGGATGCTCAAGTCCTGGATACAGTGTGGTCATCATGTAGTTCACTGCTCCGCCTGGTGTTTTGTGTCTATAAGACAGCTCACAGGACATGGCTCAGAATATCATCTATAACCCTTGAGAAAGAACTAAAGGTCCTTGACTGTGCTTAATGACTACATTATTAATACTTAGTCTCCTCTGACTGTTTTCCTTTGTTTCCACGTTTCTCACTTCTCCAATTAAACGTATTCTTTGACTAAAGTTTTCCACAGGCAAAAGGCAGGCAGAAGACACGGTGAGGGGGCAAGGATCATAGAGTCCTCTCTGCTTCAACCACAGCCCTGGGGCTCCCCTCAGGATTTGGAAGGGGCTGGTGCAAGGAGAGGCTCTGAAGAACACGTTTCATCAACTTCACGATTAACCCACCTCTGCTCAGAGCTGATGTAATTACCAACTGCAGAGCTATTGAGTTCTTGTGGGTGGTGATTCTTAAACCACTGCAACCTAAGGTTAGTGCCTCTGGGGTGGCACTCAGAGTTCAAAGCCTGAGTGATTGCTCAGACTCAAAGTCTATGAACTGAGGCTCTATTCCATGTGGAGCTTTGGTGCAGATGAGTTCTGCCCGCAGACCAGCCTCAGAACACTGGAAATACAGCAAAATATGTTCCTCCTTTAACATGAAAGACTCTGTGAACAGATCTCTTTTTCTTGTCATCGAATGCTTCCCAATCTGGGCATGCTAACCAAGGCTCCTGCAGTCTTCAGGCATTGTCTGAGGCCTTGCCAGGGCCCAGGATTGGAGTGAGGCCTATGCCTGTGTATAAGCTCTATATTTCCCCTCTCTATAACTTCACAGATGCTCAGCTAATATTTATTGAATGGCTGAATGGCACTGTACTAAATATTGAAGATAAGTTGTCTTAAATATAAAGAAACGTTTCTGAGAACATCATTTAGCTAATATTTTTGTTTTAAAGGCAAATCTTTATGGCAATTAGCAAGGCAGAATTTGATTTTCAAAAACAAGCAGCTATCACCAACAAATATGTCACAACGAACACTGCAAATCTCTATCTCTAAGGATACACAAGGCAAACCACAAAGTACCTACATGTGGCTTCTTAATAAGTCTTAATCAAACACAACTGAGGAGACAGGATATTCATATGGTTTATCATTGACAGTTTTTTCATTAAAACCACATAGCAATATCACAGGAAGAAAATCTGCGATTAAAAAAGTACAGCTGCACCATCAATATGACATAAGGAAGGAGATAAGGTGCCAAAAGACTTCTTTGGCTTAAAATAACAGACAGCTTAATTAGTGTTTCACTTTTCGAAGGAGAGTCCTCTTCAGCTGATCTTGAAAGAT
Source organism: Bos indicus (assembly GCF_029378745.1). NCBI lineage: Eukaryota > Metazoa > Chordata > Mammalia > Artiodactyla > Bovidae > Bos > Bos indicus. The sequence continues at coordinate 103,089,992 of NC_091764.1, read as the reverse complement.
GATGTGGAGACCAGGACAACTCAACTGTTGTGCACAACAGTTAGAACTGTGAACTGATAATTTTGGATACTGTTGCTCTTTGAGTCCCTTCTTGTTACTTTTTGTGAATCTACTGTAGATTTTTACATTTCTGTTGCCACATGGCTCACATAAAACATCTTAGAGGGACAACAGTAAATACTACACTGATAACAAATTAATTCCAATGACATGCAAAAGCTCTACCTTTTTATCCCCTTCTACGCATTTTGTTTTGGATGTCACAATTTACCTCTCTCTACCACAGGACTGGAAAAGGTCAGTTTTCATTCCAATCCCAAAGAAAGGCAATGCCAAAGAATGCTCAAACTACTGCACAATTGCACTCATCTCACACGCTAGTAAAGTAATGCTCAAAATTCTCCAAGCCAGGCTTCAGCAATACATGAACCGTGAACTTCCTGATGTTCAAGCTGGTTTTAGAAAAGGCAGAGGAACCAGAGATCAAATTGCCAACATCCGCTGGATCATAGAAAAAGCAAGAGAGTTCCAGAAAAACATCAATTTCTGCTTTATTGACTATGCCAAAGCCTTTGACTGTGTGGATCACAATAAACTGTGGAAAATTCTGAAAGAGATGGGAATACCAGACCACTTGATCTGCCGATCTGCCTCTTGAGAAATTTGCATGCAGGTCAGGAAGCAACAGTTAGAAATGGACATGGAACAACAGACTGGTTCCAAATAGGAAAAGGAGTACCTCAAGGCTGTATATTGTCACCCTGTTTATTTAACTTATATACAGAGTACATCATGAGAAACCCTGGACTGGAAGAAACACAAACTGGAATCAAGATTGCCAGGAGAAATATCAATAACCTCAGATATGCAGATGACACCACCCTTATGGCAAAAAGTGAAGAGGAACTCAAAAGCCTCTTGATGAAAGTGAAAGTGGAGAGTGAAAAAGTTGGCTTAAAGCTTAATATTCAGAAAATGAAGACCACGGCATCTGGTCCCACCACTTCATGGGAAACAGATGGGTAAACAGTGGAAACAGTGTCAGAGTTTATTTTGGGGGGCTTCAAAATCACTGCAGATGGTGACTGCAGCCATGAAATTAAAAGACGTTTACTCCTTGGAAGGAAAGTTATGACCAATCTAGATAGCATATTCAAAAGCAGAGACATTACTTTACCAACAAAGGTTCGTCTAGTCAAGGCTATGGTTTTTCCTGTGGTCATGTATGGATGTGAGAGTTGGACTGTGAAGAAGGCTGAGCGCCAAAGAATTGATACTTTTGAACTGTGGTGTTGGAGAAGACTCTTGAGAGTCCCTTGGACTGCAAGGAGATCCAAACAGTCCATTCCGAAGCAGCTCAGCCCTGGGATTTCTTTGGAAGGAATGATGCTAAAGCTGAAACTCCAGTACTTTGGCCACCTCATGCGAAGAGTTGACTCATTGGAAAAGACTCTGATGCTGGGAGGGACTGGGGGCAGGAGGAGAAGGGGACGACAGAGGATGAGATGGCTGGATGGCATCACTGACTCGATGGATGTGAATCTCAGTGAACTCCGGGAGTTGGTGATGGACAGGGAGGCCTGGCGTGCTGCAATTCATGGGGTCGCAAAGAGTCGGACACGACTGAGCGACTGATCTGATCTGATCTGATCTGATATTGTATATCCACTAACAAAATATTTTTCTCTATAGCTATTTTAATACTTTCTTTAGACTAAAGCTAATTGATTAGCACACTACCATATTACAGTGTCAGAGGATGCTGAATTGGATTCAGTATTTACATTTACAAGTCTGTTGCATGCATAAGTGAAATGCATATTTTCACTTCTTTCATATAAAAATTAGCATCCTTCATTTAGTTTGAGGAACTCCTCTCAGCAATCTTGTAAGACAAGCCTAATGTTGGTAAATCCCTCAACTGTTGTTTGTTTGGGAAAGTCTTTATATCATCTTCATTTATGAAAAACAACCTTCCTGAGAAAAGTATTTGTGGTGGTAGGCTTTTTTTTTTTTCTAAAGTTTGAATATATCATCCTTTCTCTCCTGGACAGTCAGTTTTCTACTAAAAAGTCCACTGATATTTTTAAGGAAATTTCTTTTTTGTGAGCATTTACTTTTCTCTTGTTGCCTATAAAATTCTCTCTTCTTCTTGATTACAAGAAATGTGTCTTGGGGATGATCATTTTGAATGAACTCTGAGGAGTGACCTATTAGCTACATGAACTTGGATGTCTAAATCTCATCAGATTTGGGACTTATCTGGTATTATTTCTTTAAGTACAATCTGTGTCCCTTTCTCCCTCTCTTGTCCTTCCTGGACTCCAATAATGTGCAGGTTGTTTCTGTGAATGTTACCCCATAGTTCACACAGGTTCTTTCACTCTTTTTCATTCCTCTTTTTCTTTGTTCCCTGGCTGGGTAATCTCAATGGCCCTGTCTTCTAAGTTACAGAGTCTTCTGCTGTTGTTGATGCTTTAGGTAGCATCAACAATTTTTCATTTTGTTGCATTCCATTCATTGTAGTCTTTTTTTTTTCTTTCTTTCTTTTCTTTTCTTTCTTTAATTTAATTTAATTTTTTTTTAGTTTAATTTTATTCTTAAACTTTACAAATTGTATTAGTTTTGGCAAATATCAAAATGAATCCGCCACAGGTATACCCGTGCTCCCCATCCTGAACCCTCCTCACTCCTCCCTCCTCCCTCCCCCCCTCCTCCCTCCCCATACCCTCCCCCTGGGCCGTCCCAGTGCATCAGCCCCAAGCATCCAGCATCGTGCATCGAACCTGGACTGGCGACTCATCTCATACATGATATTACCCATGTTTCAATGCCATTCTCCCAAATCTCCCCACCCTCTCCCTCTCACACAGAGTCCATAAGACTGACCTATACATCAGTGTCTCTTTTGCTGTCTCATACACAGAGTTATTGTTACCATCTTTCTAAATTCCATATATATGTGTTAGTATACTGTATTGGTGTTTTTCTTTCTGGCTTACTTCACTCTGTATAATAGGCTCCAGTTTCATCCACCTCATTAGAACTCATTCAAATGTATTCTTTTTAATGGCTGAGTAATACTCCATTGTGTATATGTACCACTGCTTTCTTATCCATTCATCTGCTGATGGGCATCTAGGTTGCTTCCATGTCCTGGCTATTAAAAACAGTGCTGCGATGAACATTGGGGTACATGTGTCTCTTTCCCTTCTGGTTTCCTCAGTGTGTATGCCCAGCAGTGGGATTGCTGGATCATAAGGCAGTTCTAGTTCCAGTTTTTTAAGGAATCTCCACACTGTTCTCCATAGTGGCTGTACTAGTTTGCATTCCCACCAACAGTGTAAGAGGGTTCCCTTTTCTCCATACCCTCTCCACCATTTATTGCTTGTAGACTTTTGGATCGCAGCCATTCTGACTGGCGTGAAATGGTACCTCAGGGTGGTTTTGATTTGCATTTCTCTGATAATGACTGATGTTGAGCATCTTTTCATGTGTTTGCTAGCCATCTGTATGTCTTCTTTGGAGAAATGTCTATTTAGTTCTTTGGCCCATTTTTTGATTGGGTCATTTATTTTTCTGGAGTTGAGCTGTAGGAGTTGCTTGTATATTTTTGAGATTAGTTGTTTGTCAGTTGCTTCATTTGCTATTATTTTCTCCCATTCTGAAGGCTGTCTTTTCACCTTGCTAATAGTTTCCTTTGTTGTGCAGAAGCTTTTAAGTTTAATTAGGTCCCATTTGTTTATTTTTGCTTTTATTTCCAATATTCTGGGAGGTGGGTCATAGAGGATCCTGCTGTGATGTATGTCAGAGACTGTTTTGCCTATGTTCTCCTCTAGGAGTTTTATAGTTTCTGGTCTTACATTGAGATCTTTAATCCACTTTGAGTTTATTTTTGTGTATGGTGTTAGAAAGTGTTCTAGTTTCATTCTTTTATAAGTGGTTGACCAGTTTTCCCAGCACCACTTGTTAAAGAGATTGTCTTTAATCCATTGTATATTCTTGCCTCCTTTGTCAAAGATAAGGTGACAATAGGTGCGTGGATTTATCTCTGGGCTTTCTATTTTGTTCCATTGATCAATATTTCTGTCTTTGTGCCAGTACCATACTGTCTTGATAACTGTGGCTTTGTAATAGAGCCTGAAGTCAGGTAGGTTGATTCCTCCAGTTCCATTCTTCTTTCTCAAGATAGCTTTGGCTATTCGAGCTTTTTTGTATTTCCATACAAATTGTGAAATTATTTGTTCTAGCTCTGTGAAGAATACTGTTGGAAGCTTGATAGGGATTGCATTGAATCTATAAATTGTTTTGGGTAGTATATTCATTTTCACTATATTGATTCCTCCAATCCATGAACATGGTATATTTCTCCTTCTATTAGTGTCCTCTTTGATTTCTTTCACCAGTGTTTTATAGTTTTCTATATATAGGTTTTTAGTTTCTTTAGGTAGGTATATTCCTAAGTATTTTATTCTTTCCACTGCAATGGTGAATGGAATTGTTTCCTTAATTTCTCTTTCTGTTTTCTCATTATTAGTGTATAGGGATGCCAGGGATTTCTGTGTGTTGATTTTATATCCTGCAACTTTACTATAATCATTGATTAGTTCTAGTAGTTTTCTGGTGGAGTCTTTAGGGTTTTCTATGTAGAGGATCATGTCATCTGCAAATAGTGAGAGATTTACTTCTTCTTTTCCAATTTGGATTCCTTTTATTTCTTTTTCTGCTCTGATTGCTGTGGCCAAAACTTCCAAAACTATGTTGAATAGTAATGGTGAAAGTGGGCACCCTTGTCTTGTTCCTGACTTTAGAGGAAATGCTTTCAGTTTTTCACCATTGAGGATAATGTTTGCTGTGTGTTTCTCATATATAGCTTTTACTATGTTGAGGTATGTTCCTTCTATTCCTGCTTTCTGGAGAGTTTTTATCATAAATGGATGTTGAATTTTGTCAAAGGCTTTCTCTGCATCTATTGAGATAATCATACGGTTTTTATTTGTCAATTTGTTAATGTGGTGTATTACATTGATTGATTTGCAGATATTGAAGAATCCTTGCATCCCTGGGATAAAGCCCACTTGGTCATGGTGTATGATCTTTTTAATGTGTTGTTGGATTCTGATTGCTAGAATTTTGTTAATGATTTTTGCATCTATGTTCATCAGTGATATTGGTCTGTAGTTTTCTTTTTTTGTGGGATCTGTGTCAGGTTTTGGTATTAGAGTGATAGTGGCGTCATAGAATGAGTTTGGAAGGTTACCTTCCTCTGCAATTTTCTGGAAGAGTTTGAGCAGGATAGGTGTTCACTCTTCTCTAAATTTTTGGTAGAATTTAGCTGTGAAGCTGCTTGGACCTGGGCTTTTGTTTGCTGGAAGATTTTTGATCACAGTTTCAATTTCCGTGCTTGTGATGGGTCTGTTAAGATTTTCTATTTCTTCCTGGTCGAGTTTTGGAAAGTTGTACTTTTCTAAGAATTTGTCCATTTCTTCCACGCTGTCCATTTTATTGGCATAAAATTGTTGATAGTAGTCTCTTATGATCCTTTGTATTTCTGTGTTTTCTGTTGTGATCTCTCCATTTTCATTTCTAATTTTATTGATTTGATTTTTCTCCCTTTGTTTCTTGATGAGTCTGGCTAATGGTTTGTCAATTTTATTTATCCTTTCAAAGAACCAGCTTTTGGCTTTGTTGAGTTTTGCTATGGTCTCTTTTGTTTCTTTTGCATTTATTTCTGCCCTAATTTTTAAGATTTCTTTCCTTATACTGACCCTGTGGTTCTCCATTTCTTCCTTTTCTAGTTGCTTTAGGTGTAGGGTTAGGTTATTTATTTGAGTTTTATCTTGTTTCTTGAGGTATGCCTGTATTGCTATGAACTTTCCCCTTAGGACTGCTTTTAAAGTGTCCCATAGGTTTTGGGTTGTCGTGTTTTGATTTTCATTCATTTCTACGCAAATTTTGATTTCTTTTTTGATTTCTTCTGTGATTTGTTGGTTATTCAGCAGCGTGTTGTTCAGCCTCCATATGTTGGAATTTTTAATAGTTTTTCTCCTGTAATTGAGATCTAATCTTACTGCATTGTGGTCAGAAAAGATGCTTGGAATGATTTCAATTTTTTTGAATTTACCAAGGCTAGATTTATGGCCCAGGATGTGATCTATCCTGGAGAAGGTTCCATGTGTGCTTGAGAAAAAGGTGAAATTCATTGTTTTGTGATGAAATGTCGTATAGATATCAATTAGGTCTAACTGGTCTATTGTATCGTTTAAAGTTTGTGTTTCCTTGTTAATTTTCTGTTTAGTTGATCTATCCATAGGTGTGAGTGGGGTATTAAAGTCTCCCACTATTATTGTGTTATTGTTAATTTCTCCTTTCATACTTGTTAGCATTTGTCTTACATATTGTGGCGCTCCCGTGTTGGGTGCATATATATTTTAATTGTTATATCTTCTTCTTGGATTGATCCTTTGATCATTATGTAGTGACCATCTTTGTCTCTTTTCACAGCCTTTGTTTTTAAGTCTATTTTATCTGATATAAGTATTGCTACTCCTGCTTTCTTTTGGTCCCTATGTGCATGGAAAATCTTTTTCCAGCCCTTCACTTTCAGTCTGTATGTGTCCCCTGTTTTGAGGTGGGTCTCTTGTAGACAACATATGTAGGGGTCTTGTTTTTGTATCCATTCAGCCAGTCTTTGTCTTTTGGTTGGGGCATTCAACCCATTTATGTTTAAGGTAATTACTGGTAAGTCTGATCCTGTTGCCATTTATTTTATTGTTTTGGGTTCGATTTTATACACCATTTTTGTGTTTCCTGTCTAGAGAATATCCTCTAATATTTGTTGGAGAGCTGGCTTGGTGGTGCTGAATTCTCTCAGCTTTTGCTTGTCTGAAAAGCTTTTGATTTCTCCTTCATATTTGAATAAGATCCTTGCTGGGTACAATAATCTAGGCTGTAGGTTATTTTCTTTCATCACTTTAAGTATGTCTTGCCATTCCCTCCTGGCTTGAGTTTCTATTGAAAGATCAGCTGTTCTCCTTATGGGAATTCCCTTGTGTGTTATTTGTTGTTTTTCCCTTGCTGCTTTTAATACTTGTTCTTTGTGTTTGATCTTTGTTAATTTGATTAATATGTGTCTTGGGGTGTTTCGCCTTGGGTTTATCCTGTTCGGGACTCTCTGGGTTTCTTGGACTTGGGTGATTATTTCCTTCCCCATTTTAGGGAAGTTTTCAACTATTATCTCTTCAAATATTTTCTCATGGTCTTTCTTTTTGTCTTCTTCTTCTGGGACCCCTATAATTCGAATGTTGTAGTGTTTAATATTGTCTTGGAGGTCTCTGAGATTGTCCTCATTTCTTTTAATTCGTTTTTCTTTTATCCTCTCTGATTCATTTATTTCTACCATTCTATCTTTTATCTCACTTAACCTATCTTCTGCCTCTGTTATTCTACTATTTGTTGCCTCCAGAGTGTTTTTGATTTCATTTATTGCATTATTCATTATATATTGACTCTCTTTTATTTCTTCTAGGCCCTTGTTAAACCTTTCTTGCATCTTCTCAGTCTTTGTCTCCAAGCTATTTATCTGTGATTCCATTTTGATTTCAAGATTTTGGATCAATTTCACTATCATTATTTGGAATTGTTTATCAGGTAGATTCCCTATCTCTTCCTCTTTTGTTTGGTTTGGTGGGCATTTATCCTGTTCCTTTATCTGCTGGGTATTCCTCTGTCTCTGTATCTTGTTTAAATTGCTGAGTTTGGGGTGTCCTTTCTGTATTCTGGCAGTTTGTGGAGTTCTCTTTATTGTGGTGTTTCCTTGCTCTGTGTGGGTTTGTACAGGTGGCTTGTCAAGGTTTCTTGTTTAGGGAAGCTTGTGTCGGTGTTCTGGTGGGCGGAGCTGTATTTCTTCTCTCTGGAGTGCAATGAAATGTCCAGTAATGAGTTATGGGATGTCTATGGTTTTGGGGTGACTTTGGGCTGCCTGTATCTTGGAGCTCAGGGTTGTGTTCCTTGTTGCTGGAGAACTTGTTTGGTATGTCTTGCCCTGAAACTTGTTGGCCCTTGTGTGATGCTTGGTTTCAGTGCAGGTATGGAGGCATTTGATGAGCTCCTGTCAATTAATGTTCCTTGGAGTCAGGAGCTCCCTGGAGTCAGGATTTGGACTTAAGCCTCCTGCTTCCAGTTATCGGTCTTATTTTTACAGTAGTTTCAGAGCTTCTCCTTCTATACAGCACCATTGATAAAACATCTACGTTAAAGATGAAAAGTTTCTCTACCGTGAGTGTCACCCAGAGAGGTTTGCAGGGTTATATGGAGAAGAGAAGAGGGAGGGGGGAGTTAGAGGTGACCTGAGTGAGATGAGGTGGAATCAATAGAGGAGAGAGTGGGCTATCCAGTAATCTCTTCCTTATGTGCACTCCACAACTGGACCACTCAGAGTTGTTCATGGAGTTATACAGAGAAGAGAAGAAGGAGGAAGGTGACAGAGGTGGCCAGGCGGATATAAGGGGGGAATGAAAAGGAGGGAGACAGATCCAGCCAGTAATCAGTTTCCTTCGTGTTCTCCACCGTCTGGAACACACAGAAATTCACAGAGTTGGGTAGAGTAGAGAGGGGTTAGGGAGGAGACACAGGCGACCTGGTGGAGAAAAAGGAGAGTCCAAAGGGAGAGAGAGCAGTTAAGCCAGTAATCTCGCTCCCTAGTGAAAAATGGGTACTGAAGATTGGGTTCTTAAAGGTACCAAATTGGTAACAAATACATAAAAGCAAAAATTAAAAATCTAGAGTAGAGTTTGTAATTTCAAAAATACAATGTTAAAGAAAAGAAGAAGGAAAGAAAGAGAGAAAAAACGAACAAACAAAAACAAACAAGGTCATGAAAATTATAAAGAAAATATAGGTACAAAATTGACAGCTAATACCTAAAAAGCAAAGTTAAAAATCTAGAGTAGACTTTGGAATTTCAAAAATACAATGTTAAAAAAAGAAGAAGAAAAAGAAAGAGAGAGAGAAAAAAAAAAAAATACAAGAACAAAGTCACATAAATTATAAAGAAAATACAGGTACAAAATTGATAACAAATACCAAAAAGCACAAATTAAAAATCTAGAGTAGAGTTTGGAATTTCAGATAAACAATGTTATTTAAAAGAAGAAGAGAAATAAACAGAGAAAACGAAAAAGAAAAAAGAAAAAAGGGTCACAGAAATTATAAAAAAAACTATAGGTACAAAATTTATAACAAATACCAAAAAGCTAAAATTGAAAATCCAGAGTAGAGTTTGGAATTTCAAAAGTACAATGTTAAAGAAAAGAAGGAAAAAAAAAAAAAAAAACAAGGTCAAAAAAATTATAAAAAATATATATATGAAGTTTGCTTTTAAAAAAAAAAGGGACTTTTTTTTTGCAAAGTAATCGGTTATAAAAGTGAAAATTAAAGGAATAATAGAGGACTTAAAATTTTTTTAATTAAAAAAATAAAATAAAAAGACAGAAAGAATGATCGTAAAAATAGTAAAAATATATCTAGGACTTTCTCCGGTTTTGTTGTGAGTATTGCAGGTTCAGTTCACTTTTGGCTAGTTCCTTGGTCTGACATATTTCTCAAGATCTATAGGCCCCTTCCTATGTAGTTGGCACTAACCACAGGGTTTTAATCTATTGCCTGTAGCTTCCAAGTTGGTTCCCTCTCTTATAGCTTCTTCTGTTTGCTGTTCTCTTCAGTGTCTGGTTTCCGCCCTGACACAAAGGGGACGGTGGAGGACACTTTTTTTTTTTAATTTTAGGCTCACTTGTTCAGTCGCGCTGAGGGGAGGTAGGGAGGGATGCTGCAAACAAATAACACTGGCATGTGCTCGCAGTGCCTCAGCCACACTGGGTCTGCCCCCCGTTCACGGTGCGTGTAGCCTCCCTGCCCACACTGCTCAGGCTCTAGGTTGCTCCATCAGGAACCATCCGTGGCTGGCCCTGGGCTGCCTGTACTTGCCAGGTCCAAGCCACTCAGGTTCAGGCACTCGGGTAGTCCTCAGAGGTGCAGACTCTCGGTTGGGCCTGCGTTTTGTGCCCTTCCCAGATCCGAGCAGCTCAGGTGATGAGGTGTTTGGCGCGCGCGATTGTTGCGACTTATCGCCTCCCCGCCGCTCGGTTATCTAGGTGTGCACTGGCGCACCTTCTCAGGCAGATGTTAACCGTCCAGACCCCCAAGAAGTTTTAGTTAGCAAAGAAGCCTGCTTACAGTTTTATAGATAATGTCTCTCTGGGGCTGCGATTGTCCCCTTCCGGCTCTGGCTGCCTATCACCGGAGGGGGATGGTCTGCCGCCGGCGGCCTGGTGGTGTCTTAGGTTAGGGCTGGCTTTTCGCATGGTAGATATCCCGCAGTCTGGTTTGCTAGCCCAAATTATTTCGCTCAGATAGCGCTCGGGGTATTCAGGCCAGATCCTTGCGATGCAGCCCGCGCCGCGCCTCCCTGCCCAGCCCCCGCTTGCTAATGGCGGATGCAGGCATCTGTGCTGCTTCTTCGCTGGGGGAGTTACTGTAGGGCTCACAACGTGCGGGTTTTAATTGTTTATTTATTTTTCCTCCCTGTTATGTTGCACTCTGTGCTTCCAAGGCTCGGCACAGATTCGGCAGTGAGAAGGTTTCCTGGTGTTTGGAAACTTCTCTCTTTTTAAGACTCCCTTCCCAGGATGGAACTCTGTCCCTACCTCTTTTGTCTCTTTTTTTGTCTTTTATATTTTTTCCTACCTCCTTTCGAAGACTTGGGTTGCTTTTCTGGGTGCCTGATGTCCTCTGCCGGCATTCAGAAGTTGTTTTCTGGAATTAACTCGGCGTTTAAATGTTCTTTTGATGAATTTGTGGGGGAGAAAGTGTTCTCCCCGTCCTACTCTTCCGCCATCTTAGCTCCTCCTCTCATTGTAGTCTTAAGCAACTGATCCAACCAGTCCATCCTAAAGGAAATCAGTCCTGAGTATTCATTGGAATGACTGATGCTGAAGCTGAAACTCCAATATTTTGACAACCTGATGTGAAGAACTGATGTGAAGAACTCATTAGTAAAGACCCTAAGGTTGCGAAAGATTCGGGGCAGGAGGAAAGGGGAATGACAGGAGATGAAACTGTTTGATGATGGCATCACTGACTCAATGGACATGAGTTTGGGCAAGCTCTAGGAGTTGGTGATGGACAGGGAAGCCTGGCGTGCTGCAGTCCCTGGGGTCGCAAAGAGTCGGACACAACTGAACCACTGAACTGAACTGAATCTTAAGCAACTGAATCTCTGTTTGGTTCATTTTTCTGTTTTCTTCCTTGTGTTATTCTCTTTGCCTCACTGCAAAGCTTGAGGGACCTCAGTTCCCCTACTGGGATTGAATCCAGACAACAGCAGCAAATGCATCAAATCCTAACCACTAAACCATCAGCAAAACTCCCTGTTTACTTCCTTTTTTATGATTTCTATCTCTGTTAAAAAAAAATCTGAATTTATTCTGTGAAGTAACACCCTAGCTCAACAATTACTGAGCCCTAGCTCAATAATTACTGGGCCTGAGCTCTAGGACCCACAAATCACAAATAGGAGGTGATGCTGCAACCCCGGAAGCCTGGGTGCCTAGAACCTGTTCACAATAAGAGAAGCCCATGCATAGAGAAACCTGCTGCCCACAAAAAAGAGTAGTGCCTGCTTGCTGCATTTGGAGAAAGCCCATGTGCAGCAACAAAGACTCATGCAACCGAAAATTAAAAATAATAATAATGATGAGAAATTTTTTTAAATCTTATTTTCTTCTTATATTGTCTTCCTGAATTTAATTGTTTATCTGTGTTTTTTGGAGTTCACTGAGCTTCTTTGTGTGTCTGCCTTATTTCATCATATGTCTTCTATTTCATCACTTCCCAAGTGAATAGCCATGTGAGCTGCCCTGGAAGAAGCCCTGGGCATCTTCCCATCCCCAAGCACAGCCTCGAACTATGAAGGCTGCAAGCATGAGTGTAGGTTGGAGTCCTAGAAACCATCCCGAGTCATCAACCAAGTAACTGGGTGGGTCCAGCTCACAACCAGGCCAGCACTCTCAGGTTTTTTATTAGTTCAGCAGCTTCTCCACATGTCCACAATGGAATTGGCTGGGGGTGGGGGTGGGGGGGCAGGGAGGGTTGCAGGGGTATTGCTGTGTAAACGTAATCTTTACTTTGTCACTTCTTCATGCCAGCTCTGTCTACACTGAGGAGTCACAGCAGGATCACAATTACATTTTCAGTTCAGTTCAGTCGCTCAGTCGTGTGCCACTCTTTGTGACCCCATGAATCACAGCACACCAGGCCTCCCTGTCCATCACCAACTCCCAGAGTTCACCCAAACTCATGTCCATCAAGTCGGTGATTTCATCCAGCCATCTCATCCTCTGTCGTCCCCTTCTCCTCCTGCCCCCAATCATTCCCAGCATCAGGGTCTTTTCCAATGAGTCAACTCTTCCCATGAGGTGGCCAAAATATTGGAGTTTCAGCTTTAGCATCAGTCCTTCCAATGAACACCCAGGACTGATCTCCTTTAAGAGGGACTGGTTGGATCTCCTTGCAGTCCAAGGGACTCTCAAGAGTCTTCTCCAACACCACAGTTCAAAACCATAGCCTTGACTAGATGGACCTTTGTTGGCAAAGTAATGTCTCTGCTTTTGAATATGCTGTCTAGGTTGGTCATAACTTTCCTTCCAAGGAGTAAGCGTCTTTTAATTTCATGGCTGCAGTCACCATCTTCAGTGATTTTGGAGCCCAAAAAAATAAAGTCTGACACTGTTTAAGCAATCTTGAAACATCTGAAAAATAGATGTTTTCAAAGAAGCCCCTGGTCTGAAATTCTTCCTCTAAGAGATCAGTCATGTCAGATGCTTCCATCCATATCTCTGAAACATAAATAGCCAAATGTTCTTATCTTTCTATCTACATCTATTCTTCTGGGTCCCCTCTGCCTAGGTCTCCACTTTCTTGCCTTCTTGTCCCATCTGAATACAGGGTGTGGGTGAGCACCAATTTGCCTTCCATCAACTTGAAGATATATATGAACTGATATAATTCACTTATAAGGAGAGATCCTTGGAGAGACAAGAAATAGCAGCATCCTAAAGAAATGGTAGGAAGAGATGGAAAAGAAAGAATGGATTTATAAGGATTGGATAATCAAATAGACATGGGAGATGAGCAAAGAGGTGTCTGTATCCACTAAAGGAATAAATGAGAGATGAAAAAGGAAGAGGTAGTTATGTAAAGTTAGAGTTTTAATTGGCCTCTGAATATTGAGGCAGGATAAGGAAAGCTCTATCCATTCTCTCCCACCAGCCAACCTTCCACTTTGAAACTCATACCCAGTCTGGTGTCCAAGAACAAGTTACAAACTGGTGATGTGACATCTCAGAGGTGTTTAGAACTATTTTGTTTTGTTTTCTTTTTCCATGAGTTCATCTTGTTAGGAAGAAGTATGTGAATATAGACCAAGTTTACATCCTTAAGAGTGACCTGGAACACTTGTGTGCATGCCCTCATTAGCCTCTAGGACAAGTGAGAAAGCAGGTCAGCTCACTCATCTTTCATTTCCTTTGAGAAAGATGGCATTTGAGGACTATCCTCTAAAAGCGTTTGACATGGAGCTTGCTAAATTAACAGCACAGCAAAAAGTTAATTTATTAAGAATATTTCATTTTGAGCAATTTTCATATGACACAATTACAGGTCAGCACTACTCTACTGAAATACAGGCAGTTAGAATATCTGAGGCTTCATCTCATATTTAATACAGCATCACGAGAAAGTCACTGGGGATGTTCCCAGGGCACTGAGTTCAACATCATCATACCCAGCATCCCCTTTCTTCCCCTGGAGCAGCCAGAAGCTCTCTTCTCCTTCCCCAGGATTAGCTGCCTCTCTGGAGAAGTTCAGGAAAGAGCCTGAAGTAGAAAAGAGAAGTTTGATTAGAACTGAGATGAAGATGAGACAGAACCCTCTGGTGTAAGGGAGACAAGCACGTGGTTATAACAAAGCATCCCTGGGGCCCAGGTTGGGGAGGGAGGCTCAGGCTATTTCACATGAGTTCCAGTGAGGATGGATCCCAGCTGTCCTCTCAGATCCAGTGCATGTGGTCTCCTGGGCCTCAGTGTTGGGGAAATCCTGCATCACAGGAGACCTCTGCTCAGGAGTTCTGGGAGACCTGCCTCCAGGCAACACAATACCAAAGAGATGCCCAGCAACGGTAAGAATCATAAAAAGGAATTTAAATGTTCTCCGTTCACAGGTGATAGATGCAAATTCACAATTAGAGGGAGACTGGAGACAGGAAAAATCTGAATTCCTCACTCACAACCCAAGTCTGCTCTTAGTTGACTTGACTCCTGTCCCCAAATGTCCACAAATAGTATCACAGGTGTACCCAGAGATATCTCCTCCCCAGAAACTACACAGGCCCTCAGATGGAGAAATACTCTTTTCTAGAGAATGAGGGTCTTCTTGCAGCTACTGAAATATTAGTTTATTGTGATACACTCAGTCAAAGGCTTTGGCATAGTTAATAAAGCAGAAATAGATGCTTCTCTGGAACTCTCTTGTCTTTTCCATGATCCAGCGAATTTTGGCAATTTGATCTCTGGTTCCTTTGCCTTTTCTAAGTCCAGCTTGAACATTGAGAATTTTATGGTTCATGCCTTGTTGAAGCCTGGCTTAGAGAATTTTGAGCATTACTTTGCTAGAGTGTGAGAAGAGTGCAACTGTGCAGTAGTTTGAACATTCTTTGGCATCACCTTTCTTTGGGATTGGAATGAAAACTGACCTTTTCCAGTCCTATGGCCTGGAAAGATATTATTAAAACTGCTAAGTTTTCCAAATTTGCTGGCATATTGAGTGCAGCACTTTCACAGCATCGTCTTTTAGTATTTGAAAGAACTCAACCGGTATTCCATCACCTCCACTAGCTTTGTTCAGAGTGATGCTTCCTAAGGCCCACTTGACTTCACATTCCAAGATATCTGGCTCTAGGTGAGTGATCACACCATCTGATTATCTGGGTCATGAAGACTTTTTTTGTATAGTTGTTCTGTGTGTTCTTGCCACCTCTTCTTAATATCTTCTGCTTCTGTTAGGTCCATATCATTTCTGTCCTTTATTGTACCCATCTTTGCATGAAATATTCCCTTGGTATCTGTAATTTTCTTGACCAGATCTCTAGTCTTTCCCATTCCATTGTTTTCCTCTGCTTCTTTGCATTGATCAGTGAGGAAGGCTTTCTTATATCTCCTTGCTATTCTTTGGAACTCTGTATTCAAATGGAGATATCTTCCCTTTTCTCCTTTGGTTTCACTTCTCGTCTTTTCTCAGCTATTTGTAAGGCCTCCTCAGACAACCATTTTGTCTTTTTGCATTTCTTTTTCTTGGGGATGGTCTTGATCCCTGCCTCCTGTACAATGTCACGAACCTCCGACCATAATTCATCAGGCACTCTGCCTATCAGACGTAATCCCCTGAATCTATTTCTCACTTCCACTGTATAATCATAAGGAATTGATTTAGGTCATACCTGAATGGTCTAGTGGGTTTCTCTACCTTCTTCAATTTAAGTCTGAATTTGACATAAGGAGTTCATGATCTGAGCCATAGTCAGCTCCCAGTCTTGTTTTTGCTGACAGTATAGAGCATCTCCATCTTTGGCTGCAAAGAATATAATTAACCTGATTTCAGTACTGACCATCTGATGATGTCCACGTGTAGAGTGCTCTCTTGTGTTGTTGGAAGAGGGTGTTTTTTATGACCAGTGCGTTCTCTTGGCAAAACTCTATTAGCCTTTGCCTTGCCTCATTTTGTACTCCATGGCCAAATTTGGCTGTTACTCCAGGTATCTCTTGATTTCCTACTTTTGCATTCCAGTCCCTTATAATCAAAAGGACCTCTTTTTTAGGTGATAGATCTAAAAGGTCATGTAGGTCTTCATAGAACGGCAACTTCAGCTTCTTCAACATTACTGATTCGGCATAGACCTGGATTACTGTGATACTGAATGGTTTGCCTTCATGTATGTGACCGTGCAAAGATATTATTAAAACACTTGTTCCACCTTTGAATTTGGTTTAGTTCAGTTCAGTCACTCAGTCATGCCTGACTCTCTGTGATCCCATGGACTGCGGCACACCAGGCTTCCCTGTCTATCACCAACACCCAGAGCTTGCTCAAACTCATATCCATCAAGTTGGTGATACCATCCAACCACCTCATCCTCTGTCATCTCCTTCTCCTCCTGCCTTCAATCTTTCCCAGCATCAGGGTCTTTTCTAAGGAGTCAGTTCTTCACATCAGGTGGCCAAGGTATTGGAGCTTCTACTTCAGCTCAGTCCTACCAATGAATATTCAAGATTGATTTCCTTTAATATGACTGGGTTGATCTCCTTGCCATCCAAGGCTCTCTAAAGAGTCTTCTCCAACACTACAGTTCAAAAACATCAATTCTTCAGCGCTTAGCTTTCTTTTAAATATGCTCAATTAATCGATAAGTTTCTCTTTTGGCCATGACATAATGCTTGTCGGATCTTAGTTCCTTGACCAGGGTTGAACCTAGGCCCTAGCAGTGAAAGTGCAGAATCCGAACCCGTGGACCACCAGGAAATTCCATAATCTATAAACCTTTATGCAAGTATATCACATACAAAGTGATAAGTTTATGTCACATTATGGAGACATAAATGCCAAAAAGCAGAGTGATTCCTCACTCCGTGCAAGGAGTCTGACAGCATTAAATATGGCATATGGTCAAGATAATGCTACCAAATGTATGAGATTACCTATATTTTGAATCTCTAGTGAGGCTGGGCATTGAGGAGCACAAATTCACTCTTATCAGATAGAAAGATTGCAGGAGATCAACTGACCCCACTCACCTGTCTGAGAGGACCTCACCCCGTCCTCCTTCTCTGGGGGCACTTCCTCCTCATTCCCCTGAGAGGGAGAAGGAGTTCCAGGCACTGGTACTTCTTCAGCATCATCATAATTTTCATCAGGGACATCAGTCATCTGATCTGGGGGTTCCAAGAGCAGACAAGGGAGTGGATGAAACCACAGTAAGTGGGTTGGTCTGGGGAATATCTAAGATACCTTCTGACCCAGAGTTTCCAAGTTTCTGAATAGAGGCACCAGTCACTCCCTGTTTCAAAAGACTTTTTTTCTCTAAGACCACGTTTCATTTTGATGTGTCCATAGCCAAAACATGATATTACATATCTCAATATTTTGTGGTGGAAACTACATATCTCAAAGCAACGCTTCCACCATTGAGCATTGCTAAAGTACTTTGACAAACTGTGCTTTACAGATGTTATTTTTTTAAAAACATTGTGTGCCTGTTGTGATTCTGTACACAGAGAGACCAGTCCCAATGTGACACATCACAGAACAGCCAGAGAAGGAGAAGGACGAACCCCATCTGGACACAAGGGATGCCTCTGGTCCATCAAAAGAAAACCATTCCCCTTAAATCTCCTCTCTATAAGGGAAACTCTCCTCCCCAGAGCCCAGCCAAGGCAGGTCCACCTCTATTTCCTGGACTGGATCTGTAGTCACTGTTGTCCTCACCATCTCTGGTGTAATACAGCAGTTTAGTCAGTGAGAAATCTAACGGGAAGCCTCATGTGGAGCCAAACATCACACAGCACACAGCATGACCCTCCCCACACCCACAGGACCTGTGTTAAGGCTGAGAAGGGACAGGCCTGGATTCTGAAGTGTAGACAGAGGCTGGGAGGTCACGGGGCTCTGAGAGGCCATCCTGCCTCTTTGGAGGAGCTGTCTCTGTGAGCCTGGGGCACACATGGGGTCTGCAGATGCTGAGAAGATGTGCACAGCCAGTGGGTGGTGACAACCAGAGATCCCAGGAGGGCAGAGACACTCACCTGGGCTGCCCAGACCTTCCTTCTGTGTCAGAAGGTAATCGAGCTCCTCATACACAGCTTCAGCAAGAGCATCTTCATAGCTGGATAAGGCTGAGAGATCCCCCAGCAGGTCAGAGAAGCTTTCCCAGATACCCCGATCCAGCCAGCCCACCTTCATCTCCCTAGCGCTCACATGGGGCTGCCAGGACCTCAGCATCATCTCCTACCCCATGCACCATGTCAGCACCTTCTCCCTCATCTGACCCTGATTACAGCTCAGTGCCAACTCTTTCTGGTCTCACAGAAGAGGCCATGACTTATGAGAGTTCACACCCCAGTCCTAAGAACCTCTGTCTACTCAGCCCTTAGAGCTCAGCACGGAGCACATGGAGTCTACAACTCTGAACAGTACCTGGCCCAGGTTCCCCTCCTCATACCTGCCCCATCTCCTGCCTCCACACACTCTCCCTGGTCCCCAGTTCCCCCTGCAGCCCACCTCTGCGCTCTGCTCTCCATCTGAGTAGCTGAGTCACCAGGATGACGAGGACCAGGAAGAGAAGCGACCCCAGGATAAGGCAGAGAACCCCAGGCAGGGAGAAGATGCCAGGGAGAGAATTTGAGGTTGTTCTGGTCCCTAAGGAGAACAGGAAAAAGGGCTGAAGATAGTCTTGGGCACAGAGAAATCTCCTGTGTCAGCATTTTCAGGAGCTCCGGACAATGGCGTCTCAGCCTCATACTGTCAGGGCTCCTCCGGGTCTCGTCCTGAGACAAGTCAACTCCACTCTGGCCAGTGTGGCCCCGAGGCAGAGATGGGGATTGTCAGGGAGCTGCCCTGCCGAGACAGCCTCTGAGGACCCAGCTCATCCCTTCTCCTTGGGCTTCAGGAGACAGAGCATCAAACAGTCCAGGGACTTGCACCTCTCTGATGAGGAGAAACACTCAAGGGCAGGTGGGAGATCCTGAGATTCTACAACAAGGAAACCAGACTTCCTTGGACCCCGGGCATGAGAACATTTGACCCTGGACATCAAGGCAGGGGATTTCCCCAGTGTAATGCCCTGACTCCTCCCCAACAGCCATGGCTCCTCAGACTCTTTCCTCTTCTGAGTTGTCAGAGGGCCCACAGAATAGGTGCCCAGTATTTGAGTATTCTCTCCTGCCCGTGGATGGATCACAGTACCTGCTGTGGTCGTGGGCAATGTTGTCCTTACACCTAAAGAGAAAAACAGTAGTGTGGGGAAGAAGAATTGGCCAGAATACAGGGCAACCCATTTTTCCCTCCTGAGCCTGAAATCACCCCCTCTCAGTCTCCACAGCATCAATGTCCAGGCCTCCCAGCTCCCTCATCCTAGATCAGAGCCCCAGCACCCGGGATGTCTGAACACACACTCCCCACCACGCCCGGCCCAGCCCGCTGCCCCTGCGCTGCCCCAGGTCACCCAGGGCGGACCCCGAGCCCCTCACTCACCAGAGCACCTCACACCAGCATCCTCCTCGTGCTTGCAGTCGCTCTGCCCCCAGGGCTCCGCAACACAGTCCCACAGGGAGGACTCCCGGCCCCCGCACTGCACCTCGTCCAGCCAGATGCTCCCATTTCCAGGGCCAAATGCTGCAGACCGCACGGCTTCCAGGGCCTGGCCACAGCCCAGCTGCTGACACACCACCTCAGCCTCTGCCAGGCTCCAGGAGTCATCGCACACGGTGCCCCAGGAGCCGTTGTGCCACACCTCCACCCGCCCTGAGCACTCGCTGTCTCCTCCCCTGAGGCGGAGCTTCTCTCTGTCTGAAAAGGCAGCAGCCCCTCCTGTGACTGCCCTGATGGGAGGAAGGAGCCCCTGGGAGCCACACGGAATGGGGCGGGGCCGACGTACCTGTGCAGGCGGCAGCAGTTGGACAGCTCTTGGGTCTTCTTCCTGCACACAACAGGGAAACAATGGATCAGGAATAGCTGAGGGTGTTCCTGTCCCCACATAAGATTATCTAAGGTCCATGGCTCAGTGCAAATGACATGTGAAAACACAGGGTCATTATCTCCTGGGCTGAAACATTCACTGCATCTGATCACAGCTGAAATTACTTTAAATATTTACTTGTTTATCAGTCTTCACACCCCACAGCAAATATAAACACAGACATCTACGAGTGTACACACACCCCTCTGAATGAAAGTTCCATTAGAAGAAGGACCTTGTACATCTTATATGTGCCATGTTTCTGCTATTAGGACAGTGCCTGCTCATTGTATGCACTCATTCAACAAATATCTATGGAAAGCCATTTCGAAATACCTAGAGAGGGGCTTGATAAATGAATGAATAGACAAATAAAATTCAGTGAAATAAAATTTCTTTTTTTTTAAATCATACTAATCTGTGAAATAGTAAACTAAATATAAATTAATGGTAACAGTCTATGATAATAGTTCATATTAAAAATAATCAGTCCAGAAGCACAGAGTCAATTTATATTCAAAATCTCATATACATAATTTTAATGGAAAAATTATTAGATAGATTATAAACTACTCTTACCTATTATTCAATGTGACAAGTGGGCAAGTGAAGACTACTGTTGTAAAAGGAAACTCTCTTTTCTAAATTTATTTTTAATTGGAAGATAATTGCTCCACAATGTAGTGTTGGTTATGTGTGTGTGTGTGTGTTAGTCGCTCAGTCATGTCCAACTCTTTGTGACCCTGTGGACTGCAGCCCACCAGGCTCCTCTGTCCATAGGATTTTCCAGACAAACACGCTGGAGTGGATTGCTATTCACTTCTCCACTGGATCTTCCCTACCCAGGGATCAAACCCAGGTCTCCTGCACTGCAGGCAGTTTCTTTGCTGTCTGAGCCACCAGAAAAGCCCATAGTGTTGGTTAGGAATCTCTTAAAAAGGAAGTATACAGGAAAGACTTAGTAGAATTCTGAGAAGATATATGGACACATATATGTACACACTGAGTAAGCCAGAAATGCTTGCATAGTATAAAAAAAGCCTATTGATATATCTGTGGCGGATTCATGTTGATGTATGGCAAAACCAATACAATATTGTAAAGTAATTAACCTCCAATTAAAATAAATAAATTTATATTTAAAAAAATAAAAATAAAAATCTATTATAATCTTGAAAAAAAACTACAGGGAAAAGTGATGGTACAGGGGAAAAGTGATGGGGGAATGGAAAAAGAAAAAGCCTACTGAGAAAAATTTGTATTGAGAAGATGCTGAAATAATAAACAAAAGACTGAAAATATATACAAAAGATTGAAGCTGAGAGAAATAAATATAAATTCAATAAAACAGAAGGGTAAATAGTACCTGTCATAAAGTATCAATATTTATATATTCTTTCCAGATCATCCTTTCAAAACTCCTACCCACTCTATGCAGAGAACCTCTGAGAAAATGATGGCAGGACCTCTGTGAGCGGGTTGCTCATTTTCATGGTCAAAGACTTTACCACCTCTCAATTCACAAGGTTTAACTGTAGGGAAAATATCATCAATAAAAGGTCTCATAGTTTAATGCCTCTTTGGCCTCCAAATGAAAAAGACAAAGAGATGAGCAAAGAGAGGCACAGAAGGGAGTGAGCCTCTGCTTTTAAAGTATCTGATCCACATTCTCTTAGCTATGGGTTTTAGGCAACATCCAGCATACCCTTCAAGGTGCACCTGAATGGGGTGTGTGTGTTTTGTGTATGTGGAGGGGGGAGGGAAGGATAGAGAGAAACAGAGAGAGAAATGTTGAAGGAATAAGATGCTATGGTTTGACTATTTGTTGCCCTCGCAAACATTTATTTATTTCATTCAAAATGTACTGCTGAAATCTCATCCCCAATGTAACAGTAATTTAGTGGTGGAGCCTTCTCAAACTCTTCCAAAAACAGAAGAAAAGAACACTACCAAATTCATTTTATGAAGCCAACATCAGTCTGATACCAAAGCCAGATAAGGACACCATGAGAAAAGAAAATTACAGGCTAATACTCTGATAAATACAGGTGAAAAAAATCGTCAACAAAATACTAGAAAACTGAATTTGAGAATACACTAAAAGAATCATACACCATGATCAAGTGATATTTGTTGCAATGGATACAGGATAGTTTGACATTCACAAATTAATCAATGTTGATATACCAAATAAACAAAATGAAGGTAAAAATCATATCCTCAAAGGATACAGAAAAAGTGTTTTGACAAATTCAACATCCACTTACAGTAAAAACTCTTTTACTAAGTAGGTAATAGAAGGGATTGCATCTCAACATAATTAAGGCCATATGAAAAGTACACAGCTAACATCATACTTGACTGTAAAAAACCAAAAGCTTTTCCTCTGAAAATTAGACACAAAACAAAAATGTCTACTCTCACCACTTTATTCAACTTAGTTTTGGTAGTCCTATCCAGATCCATCAGGCAATAAAAAGAAACTCAAGACACTCCAAATCTGAAATGGAAGAGGGCAAAACGACACTATTTTCAGATTGAAAAGTGAAAGTGTTAGTCACTCAGTCGTGTCTGACTCTTCACAACCCCAAGGTACTGCAGCCTGCCAGGCTCCTCTGTCCATTGGGATCTCCAGGCAAGAATACTGGAGTGGGTTGCCCATTCCCTCCTCCAGGGGATCTTCCTGACCCAGGGACTGAACCCGGGTCTCTGCATTGCAGACAGATTCTTTACCATCAGAGTCATGAGGAAAGAAATCCCCTTACATGATATTATATGTAGAAAACACTAAAGACTTCAGCAAAAATATGAGAACTAATACACTCAGTAAAGTTGCAGAAGAAAAATCTGTATACAAAAATCATATGCATTTCTTTACACTAACAACAAACTGCTATAAGAGAAACTGAGAAAACAATTATATTTACATTTGCATGAAAATGAATAAAATGTCTAGGAATAAATTTAACCAAGGATGTGAAAGACATGTACACTGAAAACTATAAACACATGATGAAAGATACTGAAGATGACTCAAATAAATGGAAAGATATTCTGTGCTCATGGATTGGAAGATCTAATATTATTAATATGCCCATACTACCCAAAGCAATCTACAGATTCACTGCAATTCTTATCAAAATTCAATGGAAATTTTCAGCAGATACAGAAGAAACAATCCTAAAATTTGCATGGAACCACAAAAGACGCTCAATAAACCAAAGCAATCTTGAGAAAGAATAACAAAGCTAGAGGTGTCATGCTTCCTGATTTTAAACTATATTACAAAGCTAAATTAATAAAAACAGTATGTCGTTGGTATAAAAATGAACACAGAGATCAATGGAATAGAATAGAGAGTCCATAAATAAACCCACATTTCTATGGTCAATTAATTTTGACAAAGAAGCCAAGAATACACACTGGGAAAAGGACAGTTTTTTCAGTAAATGGCATTGGGGAACACTGGACAGCCACATGCAAAAAATGAAACTGGACCACTATCTTACACCATTCACAAAATTAACTCAAAAGAGATTAAAGACTTGATCACAAGTCCTGAATCCATAAAATTTCTACAAGAAAAAACAGAAAATAAAATCCTTGACACCAGTCTTTGTGATGATTTTTTGGATCTGACACCAAAAGCAAAGGGAACAAGAGTAAAAAACAAGCAGTTTGTGATGACATAAGGCTAAAAAGCTTCTGTCCAATTAAGGAAACCATCAATAAAGTGAAAAAGCAACCTATGGAATTGGAGAAAATATTTGCATATTATATTTCTGGTAAGGATTATTATCCAAGAATACACTAGGGACTTCATTACAACTCAGTAGCAAAAAACAGTCTGGATGTTTTTTAAATGGGCAGAGAACCTGAATAGACATTTTTAAAGAATACATACAACTTGCCAATAGATACATGAAAAATGTGCTCAACATTATTAATCATCAGAAAATACAAATCAATTCCACAATGAGATATGACCTCATATCCTCTAGAAAGGCTTTTATCCAAAAGAAGAACAACAGGAGTTGAGGAGAATGGTGAGACACAGGAAAGCTTTTGCAACAGTTAGAGGGAATGTAAGTTGATGCAGCCCCTATGGAAACAGTACTGAGGTGCATCAAAAATTAAAAATAGAACTGCCATATGATTTAGGATTTCACTTTGGGTATATTTATCTGAAGGAAACAAAAAC
This sequence comes from Bos indicus, assembly GCF_029378745.1. Lineage (NCBI taxonomy): Eukaryota > Metazoa > Chordata > Mammalia > Artiodactyla > Bovidae > Bos > Bos indicus. The sequence continues at coordinate 103,065,951 of NC_091764.1, read as the reverse complement.
ACTAACTTGAAAACCCAAGTTCACTGCAGCAACATATGTTGAGTTGCTATGGTTGTGTCTGACTCTTTGCAACCCCATGGACTGCAGCATGCCAGGCTCCTCTGTCCCTTCACTAACTCCCAAAGTTTGCTCAAATTTCATGTCCCCTGAACTGGTGATGCTATCTAACTATCTCATCCTCTGTGGCCCCCTTCTTTTGCCTTCAATCTTTTCCACATCAGGGTCTATTCCAATGATCAGCTCTTCTCATCAGGTGGCCAAAGTACTGGAGCTTCAGCTCAGCATCAGTCCTTCCAATGAATATTCAGGGTTGATTTCCTTTAGGATTGATTGGTTTGATCTCCTTGCTGCCCAAAGGACTCTCAATTCAATTGTGACATCCAAGCAACCACAATTCAAAAGAATCAGACTCTTTTTAGCTTCTTCTATAAACCTGGATCTCACGTCCAGATTTGACTGCTGGAAAAAATATAGCTTTGACCATATGGACCTTTGTCAGCAAAGTGATGTCTCTGCTTTTTAATACTCTGTCTAGTTTGTCACAGAGCAGCAAAGCCTCTTTAAATCCATGGCTGTAGTCACTGTCAGCAGTGATTTGGGAGTCCAAGAAAGAAAATCTGTCAGTGTTTCCACTTTCGCTCCCCTTTTATTTGCCATGAAGTGCTGATGATCTTAGGTTTTAGAATGTTAGCTGTAAGCCAGCTTTCACTCTCCTCTTTCACCCTCAATGAGAGGCTCTTTAGTTCCTCTTCACTTTCTGCCATTAGAGTGGTATCATCTGTGTATCTGAGGTGTTGATATTTCTCACAGCAATCTTGATTCCAGCTTGTGATTCATCCAGCCTGGCATTTCCTTTGATGTCTATGATGTTCTCTGTATATAAGTTAAATAAACAGGGTGACAATATACAGCCTTGACGAACTCTTTTCCCAATTTGGAACCAGTCGGTTGTTTCATGTCCGGTTCCAACTGCTGCTTTTTGATCTGCATACAGGTTTACTCAGGAGGCAGGTATGGTGCCCTGGTATTTTCATCTCTTTAAGAATTTTCCACAGTTCATTGTGATCCACATGGTCAAAGGTTTTATGTAGTCAATGAAGCAGATGTTTTTCTGGAATTCTCTGGCTTACTCTATGATCCAACAAAATGTTGGCAGTTTGATCTCTGGTTTCTCTGTCCTTTTCTAAACCCAGCATGTACATCTTGGAATTCTCGAGTTCACTTACTGCTGAAGCCTAGCTGAAAGATTTTGAGCATAACCTTGCTAGTCTGTGAAATGAGCACAGTTGTGAGGTAGTTTGACCATTCGTTGACATTGCCCTTCTTTGTGATTGAAATGAAAACTGAGACTTCTCCAGTCCAGTGGCCAGTAATGAATCTACCAAATTGCTGAAGTATTGACTGCAGCACTTTAACAGTATAACCTTTTAGTATTTTATAGCAATATATATGAGACAAACAATGTAAGTCTTCACTGATGAATGGATAAATAAAATGTAATATAGATTTATATCCACCCATAAAAAAGAAGAAAATCTTGCCATTTTCAACAACATGGATGGACCTCAAAGGGCATTATGCTAAGTAAAACAAATCAGTCAGAGAAAGAAAAATACCATATAATCTCATTATATGTGTAATATTAAAACAAAAACAAGTTCAGAGATGCTGACTAGTTGGTGGCTGCCAGAGTTGGGGGATTTGGTATGGGCAAAGGTAATAAAAGGTATAAATTGAATTATAAATTAATAGGTGAAGAGATATAACATACAGCATGGTGACTATAGGGAATACTGTATTGTCTATTTGAAAGATGGCAAGAAAGATACATCCTAAGACATTCTCATTATGTAAGAAAAATTTTTAACTATATATATGGATCTATATATATGGATTCATATATATAGAGTATAACTAGACTTACTGTAGTGATCATTTATCATACAACACAAAACATACAATCATTATGTTGCAACACAGCAAAAAATTTAATGCTGTATCAATTACATCAATTAAAAAAATTTTAATTAATCAAGTTTGGAACATTGTCAGATGAAAATAAGCTCCATCGCAAACTTCATTGTATAAACTCGTCACTTAAATCCATCACCTTAGATTTTAAAATATCAAATCTCACTAACCAACATATCCTGACAGGGTTGGGAAAGACACAGAAATAGACATAAGTCACATGTCACATGAGATGTAGGCTTTCCTCCTTTGGAGAGCAATTGAACTGTATTTCCATGGGCCAGAAGGACAACTGCCAGAGAGAGGTATCCCATTTTCCGACACTGAATTAAATCTACCCACCGGGGTCTAGAACCTTCCCTGAGACCAACAGAGGTGTTGAGACTTCCACTGTCCGCCACATCCAAGCTGTCTGCAGATCACGGACACAGTGATATCTTCCATGGGGCTGGCGGCAGACACTGCCCCAGGTCCCGTTGTAGAAAACCTCCAGCCACCCAGCACACTGCTGGTCCTCGCTCACCATCCTGAGGGCCAGGAAACTCTGAGATTGAAAGGGAGGAGACAGGACACAGTGAGAAACCCACGTCAGAGCTCTGGGTTTTCCTCTCTCCGCCAAACTTGAGTGAACACTCATCTCTGGAACCCAGCTGAGGAAGCAAATCCACTAGATGACCAGAGTCAAACCGGTCTCCGTTTTATCTGCTTTTGAGCCATCTGTGTCGGTCTTGTCTAAATATTATCTACACCATGATGTAGTGAATATAAACTGAGGAAGACCAACCGGGACACCCGCAGGGAGAGGGAGCTGTACTCCTGCTTCCATGACAATAACATCTAAAAGAGTGTATGAAAGGGGTGTGATGTGGACAGTGTGGAGGCAGATAGACTAATGGACCTGTGACTGTTTCCTTATCTGGCAAAGGGGACTTTACAGATGTGATTAAGGTAAGGACCTTGAGATTACCCTGAAATATGATGGATTAACCACCTGAGCACAGTCTAATCCCAATCTTAGACTCACTATCCTTTAGAGTGGAATACTTTTCCTCGTTCTGGTTAGAGGGAGATGTGATTATGTATAACAGTTAGAGAGGTGGAGCATTGCTGGTCTGATGATGAACAGAAGGGGGTTATGAACGAAGGCAGGCAGGCAGTTTTTAGAAGCTTGAAAAGACAAGAAACAGATTCTTTCCCAGAGGCTGAGAGGTGATGTGACTCTACTGAAACCTTGATCCCCATCCTGTGAGATTCCTGCTGGACATCTAAGCTACAGAAGTGTAAGGAAGTAAATGTGTTGTTTTAAACCATTAACTATGTGGTAAATTTTTACAAAGCAAAAAAACTAGCACCTTGGCTTTAAGACTTCTCACCATATGTACCCAGAAGAGTGAGCCCTGATTTCAAGGAAAACTGAGAAAAGGCTATGCCAGCAAACACTACTGAGGAGAAAGGACCAGAATCTCAAATGCTGCCACGAGGCAGTGAAGGCACCTCGTCTTCACGTCTGCCTGGTAAAGGACAGCTCCATGTGAGGTAACCTCCTTCTCTGGTACCACTCTCAATCTCTCCCTCAGGGGTTCAGATCCCCCGTGTCCTCCCCTGGGCCCTCCCCTCACCCTGCCTGTGGACAGTTGTGGAGTGCTTGAACCTGAGCCAGATGACCCCCCCGGCGTCCTACCTTGTGTCTGCAGTCCGAGCCGCCCCAGCCCCCCCCGGGAAGGGCAACCTCCACACGTGGGGACTCCTTTCCATGTGCAGTTCAGGTCTTCCAGGCCAGAGATGGGCCCTGATTCCTGCCCCGCAGTGAGCAGGACCCCGATGGCAATTGAGGGCTTCTCCACAAGCCCAGCTGCCTGCACACCACATAGGGCATCGTCCAGGTCCCAGTCATCATCACAGATGGTGCCCCAGGAGCCCTGGTCAAGGATCTCCACTCTCCCGGCGCAGGGACCGCCCCCGTCCACCAGGCGGAGCTGCCTGCTGTCTGAGGAGAGAGAAATGGGACAATGGGGCGTTGACCTGGGGAATGAAAAGGGTCTTCTGTCCTGTGGGACCCTCACCTGAGCAGTAGGGGGCGCTCTCCTCTGAGGCCGCAGAGCCTGCAGGTTGAGACAGGAAGTCGTTGCACTGGGGCAGCACCTGGGTGTGGTTTCCTGAAAAAAGAGCAATGATTAGAAGGTTGGGAAGGTTGAAGAACAGGAAACTCAGTTAAGCAAAATAATTTTTAGGAGGGGAGGGGACTTTGGGGGGAAATGGATACATTTATGTGTATGGCTGAGTCCCTGCCTGTTCACCTGAAACTGTAACAACATTTTTAATCGGCTAAACCCAATACAAAGTAAAAAGTTCAAAATAAAATAATAATAATGACCTAGTGATGGAGCTGAGATGAAAGCTGTAACATACCAGTAAAGTTACCATAATCTTAGTGTTCCCTTTCTTTATGAACAGCCCTGGTCGTGACAATGCCACGATTCCTGTTTTAAGCCAAGCTTTGCCCTAAGAATGAGTTAAATAAGTTGCTCTATCCTTAATCTACCCCTAAATAGAAGAAGCAAAACAAAATCCTTTCTGAAGGCTTTGTACAATTTTTTATCTACAATGTTTGTGATTTTAAAAACACATATAAAAGAGATCTCATGGAAAACAAGAGGAAAAAGAAACATTTAAAAAATTTCCCAGGGTATTTGGCTCTTAGAGTTACCTGACAGAGAGTTTATTTATTTTTATTTGAGCATAATTGCCTTACAACGTTGTGGTAGCTTCTGCTGTACAGCAAATTTAATACATTATATATACATGTAAGGGTTTCCTAGGTGACTCAGTGGTAAAAAAAATCTGCCTGCCAAATAGGAGACTGGGTTCCATCCCTGGTTGGGAAGATCCTCTGGAGAAAGAAATGGCAACCCACTCCAGTATTCTTGCCTGGGAAATCCTATGGACAAAGAAGTGTCGCAGGCTACAGTCCATGAGGTCACAAAAGAGTCAGACACAACTCAGCGACCAAACAACAATGAAATATATATATATATGTATATATATATATATATGTATATATATCCCCTCTTTCTTGGATTTACTTCCTATTTACATCACCACAGAGCACTGAGTAGAGTTCGCTGTGCTATAAAATAGGTTATTATTTATCTATTTTATGTGTTCAGTTCAGTCGCTCAGTAGTGTCCGACTGTTTGTGACCCCATGAACCGCAGCACGCCAGGCCTCCCTGTCCATCACCAACTCCCAGAGTTCACCCAAACCCATGTCCATCAAGTCGATGATGCCATCCAACCATCTCATCCTCTGTCGTCCCCTTCTCCTTCTGCCCTCAATCTTTCCCAGCATCAGTGTCTTTTCCAATGAGTCAGCTCTTCACATCAGGTGGTCAAAGTATTGGAGCTTCAGCTTCAACATCAGTCCTTCCAATGAACATTCAGGACTGATTTCCTTTAGGATGGACTGGTTGGATCTCTTTGCAGTCCAAGGGACTCTCAAGAGTCTTCTCCAACACCACAGTTCAAAAGCATCAATTCTTTGGTGCTCAGCTTTCTCTATAGTCCAACTCTCACATCCATACATGACCACTGGAAAAACCATAGCCTTGACTAGATAGACCTTTGTTGGCAAAGTTTATGTGTGCGTGCATGCTAAGTCACTTCAGTCGTATCTGACTCTGTGATACTATGGATTGTAGCCCATCAGGCTCCATGTCTATGGGATTCTCCAGGCAATATCTATTTTATACTTAGTATCAATAGTGTAGGGCTTCTGAGTCTGGTGGCTGAGGCAGTAAAGAATCCGCCTGCAATGCAAGAGACCTGGTTTGATCCTTGGGTTGGGAAGATCCCCTGAAGGAGGGCATGGCAACCCACTCCACAATTCATTCCTGGAGAATCCCCATGGACAGAGGAGCCTGGCGGGCTACAGTCCATGGGGTTGAAAAGAGTCGGATACGACTAAGCACACAGCACAGCACATCAATAGTGTCTATATGTCATATATGTCAATCTCAATATCCCAATTCACCCCACTCTTCATTTCCCCTCTTAGTATCCATATGATGTTCTCTATGTTGGTGTGTCTCTATTTCTGCTTTGCAGTAAGTTCATCTTTACCATTTTTCTAGATTCCACATATAAGTGATGTTATACAGTATTTGTTTTTCTCTTTATGATTTACTTCATTCTACATAACAATCCTATTTCAAATCCTAAAATATGATGCTGTGCAAGTGCTGCATGCAATATGCCAGAAAATTTGGAAAACTCAGCAGTGGCCACAGGACTGCAAAAGGTCAGTTTTCATTCCAATCCCAAAGAAAGACAATGCCAAAGAATGCTAAAACTACCACACAATTGCACTCATCTCACTAGCAAAGTAATGCTCAAAATTATCCAAGCCAGGCTTCAACAACACATGAACCGTGAACTTCCAGATGTTCAAGCTGGTTTTAGAAAAGGCAGAGGAACCAGAGATCAAATTGCCAACATCCGCTGGATCATTGAAAAAGCAAGAGAGTTCCAGAAAAACATCTATTTCTGCTTTATTGACTATGCCAAAGCCTTTGACTGTGTGCATTACAATAAACTGTGAAAATTCTAAGAGAGATGGGAATACCAGACCACCTGACCTGCCTCTTGAGAAACCTGTATACAGGTCAGGAAGCAACAGTTAGAACTGGACATGGAACAACAGACTGGTTCCAAACAGGAAAAGGAGTAAGTCAAGGCTGTATATTGTCACCCTGCTTATTTAACTTATATGCAGAGTACATTATGAGAAATGCTGGGCTAGATGAAGCACAACCTGGAATCAAGATTTCTGGGAGAAATATCAATAACCTCAGATATGGAGATGACACCACCCTTATGGCAGAAAGTGAAGAGGAACTAAAGAGCCTCTTGGTGAAAGTGAAAGAGGAGAGTGAAAAAGTTGGCTTAAAGCTCAACATTCAGAAAACAAAGATCATGGCATCCAGTCCCATCACTTCATGGCAAATAGATGGGGAAACAGTGGAAACAGTGGCTGACTTTATTTTTTTGAGCTCCAAAATCGCTGTAGATGGTGACTGCAGCCATGAAATTAAAAGACGCTTACTCCTTGGAAGAAAAGTTATGACCAACCTAGACAACATTTTAAAAAGCAGAGACATTACTTTGCCAACAAAGGTCCTACTAGTCAAGGCTATGGTTTTTCCAGTAATCATGTATGGATATGAGAGTTGGACTATAAAGAAAGCTGAGCACCAAAGAATTGATGCTTTTGAACTGTGGTGTTGGAGAAGACTCTTGAGAGTCCCTTGGACTGCAAGGAGATCCAACCAGTCCATCCTAAAGGAAATCAGTCCTGAATGTTCATTGGAAGGACTGATGCTGAAGCTGAAGCTCCAGTACTTTGGCCACCTGATGTGAAGAACTGACTCATTTAAAAATACCCTGATGCTGGGAAAGATTGAAGGTGAGAGGAGAAAGGGACGACAGAGGATGAGATGGTTGGCATCACCAACATGGCATCAAACAACATGAGTTTGAGTAATCTCCGGGAGTTGGTGATGGACAGGGAGCCCTCTTGTGCTACAGTCAATGGGGTCGCAAACAATCAGACATGACAAGCAACTGAACTGAACTAAACCGAACATAACAATCTCTAGGTCTATCCATGTCTCTGCAAATTTCACAACTTTATTCTTTTATGGCTGAGTAATATTCCATTTTATATATGCACAACATCTTCTCTATCCATTCCTCCTGTGAGGGACATTTAGGTTGCTTCTGTGTCCTGGCTGTTGTAAATAGTGCTGCAGTGAACATTAGGATGAATGTGTCTTTTTGAATGATGATTCTCTCCAGGTATGTGCCCAGGAGTGGGATTGCTGAGTCATATGATAATTCTATTTTTAGTTTTTTGAGGAACTCCAGACTGTTCTCCATAGTAGTTGTGCCAATTTACATAGCCATGTGTAGGAGGATTCCCTTTTCTGCACATTCTCTCCAGCATTTATTGTTTGTAGATTTAACGATAGACATTCTGACTGGTGTGAAGTAATACCTGACTGCAGTTTTGCATCTCTCTAGTAATTAGTGATATTGAACATCTTTTCATGTATTTGTTAGCCATCTGTATGTCTGGAGAAACGTCTGTTTAGGTATTTTTCCCATTTTTCAATTGGGTTGTTTGGTTTGTTGATATTGAGTTGTTTGTGCATTTTGAAGATCGGTCGCTTGTTAGTTGTTTCATTTTAGTTGCAAATATTTTCTCCCATTCTGACAGTTGTCTTTTTGTTCTGTTTATGGTTTCCTTTGCTATGCAAAACCTTTTAAGTTTAATCGGGTCCTATTTGTTTATTTTTGTTTTTATTTTCTTCACTCTAGAAGGTTGGTCAAAAAAGATCTTGTTGCAATTTACGTCAAAGAATCTTCTGCCTATGTTTTCCTCTAAGAGTTTTATAGTCTGACAGAGAATTTAAATAGCCATGATTAAAGTGCACAAAAAATTAACAAGATGTGTGTCTTGGCAGAGAAATGATAACAAAACAGATGAAAATTCGACAGCTGAAAAAGTTAACAGCTGAAATTAAGAACTAGAGAATGAATCTATCAGCACATTAGATCAATATAAAGTAGAAATAGTAAAATGGAAGATGAGAGGATAAATATTCCTCTATATAGAAAAGCTGGTTACATGGTAAGTGCCTGGTTAACAATACTGTATAACAAAGTTTCCCCCCAAACTTAGCAGTTGAGGGAATTTTTTTTTTAATTTTGATCATAATTTCCTGGTCAGTAATTTGGGAAAGACTCAACTTGGCAGTTCTATCTTTGGGGTCTCTCATGTGGTTGCACTTAGATGTTATCTGGGGCTGATATCTCTAAAGATTTGATTGAACTGTGGTTATGTAAGGAAATTCCCTGAAGTTTTTTTTTTGTTGTTGTTTTTGGGGAGGGGGAGGGATAAAGGAGCATCCTATCTGCAACTTAATCCAGAAAGATTTTACATACTCAGGGGGAAAATGGGACAGGAGAGGAACAAAGCAGGAGAGAGAGGGAAACCTCGAGCAAGACAGAGAAAACTAGAGTGAGAGAGAGAGGGAGAGAAAAGAAAGAAAGAAAGAAGGATTAAAGCAAAATACTAACCTAACATTTGGGGAATCCAGATAAAGTTCAGAGAGAATTCACTCCTAGAAAACCTTCACTAAAGTAAATACTAGTAACATCAAACCCATAAAATGCCTAGGAGAAAACCTAGGTAAAGATGTGCAAAACATCGGAGAGAAATTCAAGACCGAACTGAATGAAGGGATATATTTTGCCAATGAATTGGGAGACTCAATGTTGTCAAAATAAATCATTCTCAAATTTATATACAGATTAAAGCTAACCTCAATAAAATTCCCTGATGCTTTTGTGTGTGTGAAACATGACAAGATGATTCAAAATTTATGTTGTTGTTCAGTCACTCAGTCATGTCTGACTCTTTGCAACCCCATGGACTGCAGCACGCCAGGCTTCCCTGTCCATCACCAACTCCCAGAGTTTACCCAAACTCATGTCCATTGAGTCAGTGATGCCATCCAACTATCTCATCTTCTGTTGTCCCCTTCTCCTCCTGCCTTCAATCTTTCCAAGCATCAGGGTCTTTTCTAATGACTCAGCTCTTCACATCAGGTGGCAAAGTATTCGAGCTTCAGCTCAAAAATGTATACAAAATACAAAAACCAAGAATGACCAAGGCAGTTAGGAAGAACAGCAACAACTGGTGCACTGAGATGACCCAGAGGGATGGTATGGGGAGGGAGGAGGAAGGGGGGTTCAGGATTGGACACGTGTATACCTGTGGTGGATTCATGTTGATGTATGGCAAAACCATACAATCTTGTAAAGTAATTAACCTCCAATTAAAATAAATAAATTTATATTTTAAAAATAAATAAATAAAATCCAACAATCCTAAAAAATAAATAAATAAAGTTACCCAGACTTACTATGTGTGCTTAGTCACTCAGTCATTTCCAATTCTTTGTGACCCAATGAACTACAGCCCGCCAAGCTCCTCTCTCCATGGGGACTCTCCAGGCAAGAATACTGGAGTGGGTTGCCATGCACTTCTCCAGGGGATCTTCCCAACCCAGAGATCAAACCCAGGTCTCCCGCCTTGCAGACGGATTCTTTACCATCTGAGCCACCAGGGAAGGTTCAAGATTTACTATAAAATTACAATAATTAAGAAAATGTGGTACAGGTGGAAGGATAGACAAATGATACAGTGGAACAGAAGAGAAAGTCTAAAAGAAGTGTTCAGACATATGTGCCTTTGGTTTATCACAAAGGTGGCACTGAAGTAAGGAATAGTCTTTCCAGAAAAGATTATGAGTCAACTGGATGCCCATGTGAAAACATGACACTTGACCCTTATCCTACACAGTTATCAATCCTAGAAGCTCTGTATAATTACATGCAAAAGAAAAGTAATTACACTTCTGTGAGATACTCTCAGAGAATATTTTTGTGATTTTGGAGTAGACAAAGTTCTTTCTAGGAGGATATAAGGAGCTCTATGGACTGGAACAAGGGACTTGTTCAAAGCTGAGACAGGAGTACATCAAGCCTGTATATTGTCACCCTGATTATTTAACTTCTATGCAGAACACGTCATGCGAAATGCCGGGATGGATGAAGCACAAGCTGGAGTCAAGATTGCTGGGAGACATATGAATAACCTCAGATATGCAGATGACACCACACCCTTATGGCAGAAAGTGAAGAGGAACTAAAGAGCCTCTTGATGAAGGTGAAAGAGGTGAGTGAAAATGTTGGCTTAAAACTCAACGTTCAGAAAAGGAAGATCATGGCATCTGGTCCCATCACTTCATGGCAAATAGATGGGGAAATAATGAAAACAGTGACAGACTTTATTTTCTTGGACTCTAAAATCACTGCAAATGGTGACTGCAGCCATGAAATTAAAAGATGCTTGCTCCTTGAAGAAAAGCTATGACAAACCTAGACAGCATATTAAAAAGCAGAGATGTTACTTTGCCGACAAAGGTCCAACAAAGCTATAGTTTTTCCAGTAGTCATGTATGGATGTGAGAGCTGGACCATAAAGAAAGCTGAGCACTGAAGAATTGATGCTTGTGAACTGTGGTGTTGGAGAAGACTTTTGAGAGTCCCTTGGACTTCAAGGATATTAAACCAGTCAATCCTAAAGGAAATCAGTGCTGAATATTCATTGGAAGGACTGATGCTGAAGATGAAGCTCTAATACTTTGGCCACATGATGGGAAGAACTGACTCAATGGAAAAGACCCTGATGCAGAAAAATTCTGAAGTCAGGAGAAGGAGATGACAGAGGATGACATGATTGGGTGGTATCACCAATTCAATGGATATGAGCTTGAGCAAGCTGTGGGAGATGATGAAGGACAGGGAAGGTTGATGTGCTGCAGTCCATGGGATTGCAAAGAGTCAGACATGACTGAGTGACTGAACTGAACTGACTGACTGAAGGAGCACTACATGTACAGTAAAAAAGGTGAATGAATTAACTTAAGATGAGTAACTTGGCTCATTGAAGTACACCATACCATTAAGAAAATAAAAATATAAAACAGAATTAAACACAAAAAAACATAATAAATATTTATGCCAAAAGTCATTGTCATGGTAATTTGCACCACTGTATTTGTAATAGTCAAAACCTGGCAACAAACTGAAATCTCTGCCACTGGTTGAATGGATCAACGCATGCTCATGTGATCATTCAAAGGACTACTCTATAGTAATAAAATTGAATACAATGTTGCCATAAACAACATCATGAGTGGGAAATTAGACATGAAAGAAAATATTCTATATGGTTATACATAAAGTTCAAAAACTGAAAAAATATTCTATGGCAGTACAAGTCTTAGGTAAGCAGTCTTCCCTGGAGAGGAGGACACAGCTCTTGGGAGGCAATAGTGATTCTGTGGTGCTGCGAATGTTCTCTTTGTGGATCTGGGTTGGGAACATGACCTAGGTATACACTTACTGTTTGTACTTTGTTCTCTATTATTATCCTTAAATAATAATGTTTCATAAAAATATTATTCACCTAAGCATTTCTTTCCCGACATAGCACTTCTTAGCATTTCTTAGCACTTCTTTCCCCTGAAAAAATGAGTGAACAATGAGAAGGTTATGGAGCAGGACCTTACGAGCCTTCTCAGGACAGACCCCCTCATGTCCTGCACCTGCTTCTGTCTGTAGAAAAGCCTTAGCCAAAGAATAAATTTAATCACAGAAATGAAAATTTTTCAGAAACAAAGGAAAACAGTCAAATCGGATAAAATAATAATAGTTTAACCCTAAACAAAGTCAAGTATTTTTAGTGCCTCCTCATGGGCTATAGCTAACATTCTGAGCCATATCCTTTGAGCTGTTTTGCAGATGCTGAAATCCCAACCAGGTAGTAGAAGTAAATTACATGATGACCAGACTAGTGGGGTGCCATTTCCTTCTCCAGGGGATCTTCCCAACCCAGGGATCAAACCTGAGTCTCTTGCATTGCAAGCAGATTCTTTACCATCTGAGTCAACAGGGAAGCCCATAATCTTCTTCATCTTGCACAATTCTAAGAATTGGCCTCAAGGAAATGGGAACAGACCAACACTAGAACTGATGATTAACTGTATTTCAAACAATAAAGGTGACACTGATCAGACCTATTTCAAGATGACTGTCGGAGCTAGCTGTGCTATTCTGCAGGTAACCTGTCCCCTACCTCCACCTGTGCACTCCTGAAATTCCCATTTAAAAAGTCTTGTCCCTGATCAGCAAGGGGGAGCTAGTTCTTTGGTACATTAGTCCTCTGTCTCCCCAGAACTGCTGGTTTCCTCAACAAAGCTATCTTTAATTTTATCCCACGCTTGTGTCTCAGTATTGGATTCTTGAGTAATGAGCAGTTGAAACCTGAGTTCAATAATTTCAATATAGAATATCTTCCTTTTTAAGCCTGTTTTCCCTTACTCTCTGCTCTGGGGAAATTTCACTCCAGGAGCATCCTAAGTATAGTAGCCCTTCCCTGTCTTACCTGAGCAGATCACAGAGGCTGTGTTGCCACGGGAACAGTCAGGAACACCCAAGGCAGTCACAGGACATTTCCATAGGAAGGACTCAGCCCCTGAGCAGTGAAATTGGGCTTTGAGATTGATCACCTCCTTCTGCTCCTTGGGGGTGGAGATGGCGACTCCACAGCCGAGCTGACGACAGACAACATTGGCATTGGCCAGACTCCAGTGGGAGGCACAGAGCGCTCTCCATGTCCAGAAATATTCATCTCTACCTGCCCCTCACACTGAGAGGTGCCATTTTTCATAAGCTGGACTTCTGTGTACACTGATAGAAAAAGACAGGATTTCAGCAAAATCTGATTTCTTTTTTAGCTTGAACTGAGTATACACAGAGGTTAAGTCCTGATGTGCATCTCACCTGAACAGACAACCTGAGCAGCTCCACTGTGGAGACATGTGCCTCCTGGACAGGGCACTCTGGGGCAGGACCAGAGCTCAGGCTCCCCCCCATCACACCTGAACTCTTCAGCCCAGACCTGGCGATCGGACTCTCTGAATGGCATGTGTCCCAGGACAGACACAGCCTTGCCACATCCCAGCTCTGCACAGATGACCTGGGCAGTGGGGAGTGTGAAGTTTCCATCAGACACTGGGGTCCAGGCTTCTCCAGAATGCACTTCTACTCGCCCTGAGCAGGGTCCAACCCCTCCAGCCAGACGCACAAATCCTAAGAGAAACAAAGAACAACAAACCCGGTGAGTGTTCATGAACCTGGCTTGACAATTGGAAACAACATTCACAGGCATGAGATGGTGTGAAAGCTTTTCTTTCCAACAGTGGAATAAGAGGGGATAAGAAAAGATAATTTGACTGTCATTGTCAAACTGCATTTTCATGAGCAAGTTTCTGAAGAGATATCCAGAAGGATTGAAGAATCAGTTTGGAATGGCTGAATCCCGAGAATATATATTGGTTAGGAATGTTAATTCCTATCTGGGGCATGGAAACTACAGTGCCCAAAGAAACTGCACAGTGGTAGACATTCAAACGTGTGTGCAGAGCTGAAGTGAGAGTGAAAAAGGTCCATGGGGTTCAAGAGCTTAGAGGCCTAAGAGCCAGAGAAGTTTAGAAGTTTAGAGGACCATCCTGAGATTTCTGGGGCTAAAATTCTGGCCAGTTTTCTCAGAGTCAATATTCAAGTCACTGAGGACAGGGAATTTCACACACGCTGGATCTGAGTGCAGGTATTATAATCTAATTTGAAAGAAGTTGTCCACAGGTAAGTTTAGAAATGACAAAAGCTCAGAGAGTCATAGGAGAGGGAGGGAATTGTCCTAGCCATATTTCTTAAAAACCTAGGATTTATCAAGACACCTGGGAGAAAGTGAGGTCTCAGTGGGATTATGCAAGACAATTGAGTTAGTTGATTACTTCATACTAGACATGAGATTCTCAGCAAATGTGAAAGAGTAATGATAATTTAATGTATTCTAACCTTATCTATATGCTAACTGCATATGCCTTTCCTATTTGGATTTCTGAGATAAGAAGCCAGCAAGCTATAAAAAAGGAGAATTAGAGGAAGAGAGCAGACAGCAACAAAGCCATATATACTTTCAGTTCAGTTCAGCTCAGTTCAGTCCCTCAGTCATGTCCGACTCTTTGTGACCCCATAAATTGCGCACGCCAGGCCTCCCTGTCCATCACCAACTCCAGGACTTCACCCAAACTCGTGTGCATCGAGTCAGTGATGCCATCCAGCCATCTCATTCTCTGTCGTCCCCTTCTCCTCCTGTCCCCATTCCCTCCCAGAATTAGGCTCTTTTCCAATGAGTCAGCTCTTCGCATGAGGTGGCCAAAGTATTGGAGTTTCAGCCTCAGCATCAGTCCTTCCAATGAACACCAGGACTGGTCTCCTTTAGAATGGACTGGTTGGATCTCCTTGCAGTCCAAGGGACTCGCAAGAGTCTTCTCCAGCACCACAGTTCAAAAGCATCAATTTTTCAGCGCTCAGCTTTCTTCACAATCCAACTCTTACATCCATACATGACCACTGGAAAAAACCATAGCCTTGACTAGATGGACTTTTGTTGGCAAAGTAATATCTCTGCTTTTTAATATGCTGTCTAGGTTGGTTACTAGGTTGCTGTCTAGGAAGGTTACTTTCCTTCCAAGGAGTAAGTGTCTTTTAATATATACTTTAGAGATTTCTAAATTGCAAACGCCTCAATAAGAATGAAACATAAAAATTTTGGGGAAAAAAGACTTGTTCAACAAGATTTTAACACTTTCTATCCCTGTGCTCCTCCCATTTGCACATAACCCTGCTACCCTTTCTGATTTTTCCCAATGCAGAAAAGAAAAAAAACAAGCTTAAGAGCTGCAAATAGATGGAAAGGAGACTCCAAAAGGAAAGAACTTCTGTAGGGAGTGAGGTGGAGTGAGTGGCAGGTTAAATGGGGAGTGGATGGAGTATGAGAGAGAGAGACCAAAAAAAGATTGATGATAATGATTTCATCCTTCAGAGACCATATTTTGGATAGAGAAAAGGTAATCCAATAGGAAAAAACCTGCACATCATAAAGAACAACTTTTAAATAATTTTCCTGGTTTCTGAGTGTGCTCATGATTATTTATGTACATGGTGGAATTTGTTCTGGTGAAGGACTCTGATTGCATACATTTGTGAACTTTGAAGTCCAAAAAGAATGATATAATAGAATAAAAATCGACTATAGAGAGCAGGTGGAGAAGGCAATGGCAACCCACTCCAGTGTGCTTGCCTGGACAATCCCAGGGACAGCAGAGCCTGGTGGGCTGCTGTCTATGGGGGTCGCACAGAGTCAGAGATGACTGAAGCATCTTAGCAGCAGCAGCAGCAGCATAGAGAGCAGGAGAGAACAGAAAATTCACTGCAGAAATTAAAGAATTGTAGGATTAGCTTGGCCACTCATACAAGGAATGAATGATGAGACAGAGGATGATCTGCTTGCCCCTTATTGTTAATCCATTTCCATCTCCCAGAGAGGCCTAAGTTAGGACCCCTAATCTATTCTGGCTGGGAGTTTGGTCACAGGATACACATCCTAGATAAACCATTTTTAATTAACTGTTTGTTGTTGTTGTTGTTGTTGCTCAGCCACTCAGTCGTGTCTGACTCTTTGCTACCCATGGACTGAAGAATGACAGGCTTCCCTGTCCTTCACTATCTCCCTGACTTTGCTCACCACTCATGACCATCGAGTCGGTGATGCCATCTAAACTATCTCATCTTCTGTCGTCCCCTTCTCCACCAGCCTCCAATCTTCCCAGCATCAGGGTCTTTTCCAGTGAATCAGCTCTTCATATCAGGGGGCCAAAGTATTGGTGCTTCAGCTTCAGCATCAGTCCTTTCAGTGAATATTCAGGTTTGATTTCATTTAGGATTGAGTGGTTTGATCTCCTTACAGTGCAAGGACTCTCAAGAGTCTTGTCCAACACCACAGTTCAAAGCATTAGTTTTTCAGTGTTCAGCCTTCTTTATGGTCCAACTCTCACATCCATCCGTGACTATTGAAAAAACCATAGCTTTGATAGTTGGACCTTTGTCTCAAAGTAATGTCTCTGTTTTTTAATATATGTCTAGGTTTGTCTGCTTTTTTCTAAGAAGCAAGCATCTTTTAATTTCATGATTGCAGTCATTGTTCCACAGTGATTTTGGAGCCCAAGAAAATGAAGTCTGACACAGTTTCCATTTTTTCCCCATCTGTTTACCATGAAGTGATGGGACAGGATGCCATGATCTTAGGTTTCTGAATGCTGACTTTCAAGTCAGTTTTTCACTTCCTCTTTCACTTTCATCAAGAGGCTCTTTAGTTCCTCTTCATTTTCTACCATTTGAGGTGATGTCATTTGCATATCTGAGGTTGTTGATATTATATAAATTCCATGAGATTACAAATTTAGAAAGACAAAGAGAGAAGTATTTCTTGTGTTCTGTATTATAACCCTGATAAAAGTTACATTTTCAAATAGGTGCTGGATAATCAGTAAAGTTTAGAAACATATTAAGATAGAGACTTCTGAGATATCTTACTTCTGTTTTATTTTCTACTTGATTTTAAAATTTACATAGAAGAGTAAGTGTGTGAAAATTCCAAGAAAATTATTAAATAGAAGGCTGAATAAGAAAAGGAGTAATCAAGGCGTATATTGTCACCCTGCTTATTTAACTTATATGCAGAGTACATCACGAGAAATGCTGGGCTGGGAGAAGCACAAGTGGACTCAAGATTACTGGGAGAAATATCAGTAAAAATCAGATATGCAGATGACACCACCTTAATGGCTGAACGTGAAAAGGAACTAAAAAGCATCTTGATGAAAGTGAAGAGGATGAGTGAAAAAGTTGGCTTAAAAGCTCAACACTCAGAAAACGA